>NW_024724244.1:27500-50000 GCF_018991925.1 Homarus americanus | reverse complement strand
AGTCACAATAACTACTGTCTTAATTAGTCTCCTTATACCTGGGTCACAATAACTACTGTCTTAATTAGTCTCCTTACACCTGGGTCACAATAACTACTGTCTTAATTAGTCTCCTTACACCTGAGTCACAATAACTACTGTCTTAATTAGTCTCCTTACACCTGAGTCACAATAACTACTGACTTAATTAGTCTCCTTATACCTGGGTCACAATAACTACTGACTTAATTAGTCTCCTTATACCTGGGTCACAATAACTACTGACTTAATTAGTCTCCTTACACCTGGGTCACAATAACTACTGTCTTAATTAGTCTCCTTACACCTGAGTCACAATAACTACTGTCTTAATTAGTCTCCTTATACCTGGGTCACAATAACTACTGTCTTAATTAGTCTCCTTACACCTGGGTCACAATAACTACTGTCTTAATTAGTCTCCTTACACCTGAGTCACAATAACTACTGTCTTAATTAGTCTCCTTACAACTGGTCACAACTACTACTGTCTTAATTAGTCTCCTTACACCTGGCTACAACTACTACTGTGTTAGTGGTCTCCTTATACCTGGGTCACAAAACTACTGTCTTAATTAGTCTCCTTACACCTGGGTCACAACTACTGTCTTGTGGTCTCCTACACCTGGGTCTGTACTACTGTCTTAATTAGTCTCACCTGGGTCACAATAACTACTGTCTTAATTAGTCTACACCTGGGTCTGTAACTACTGTCTTAATTAGTCTCTCTTCTCCTTACACCTGGGTCACAACTACTGTCTAATTGTCTCCTTACACCTGGGTCACAATAACTACTGTGTAATTAGTCTCTCCTTATACCTGGGTACACACCTGGGTCACAACTCCTTACACCTGGGTCACACTACTGTCTGAGTGTCTCCTTACACCTGACTGTCCTCCTTACACCTGGGTCCTACTGTCTTAAGTCTCCTTACACCTGGGTCTGTCTTAATTAGTCTCCTTACACTGGGTCTGTAACTACTGTCTTACTCCTTACACCTGGGTCTGTCTTCTGTAATTAGTCTCCTTACACTGGGTCACAATAACTACTGTCTCCTTACACCTGAGTCATAACCTACTGTTAGTCTCCTTATACCTGGGTCACAGTAACTACTTAATTGGTCTCCTTACACCTGGGTCTTACTACTGTCTTAGTGGTCTCCTTACACCTGAGTCACAATAACTACTGTCTTAATTGTCTCCTTACACCTGAGTCACAATAACTACTGGGTGGGTCACAATAACTACGGGGTCTCCTTACACCTGGTCACAACTGTCTTACTCCTTACACCTGGGTCTTAACTACTGTCTTAGTGGTCTCCTGGGTACACTCCTTGGGTCACAATAACTACTGTCTTAGTCTCTTAGGAGGAATTTTAATTGACGTCTCTGAAAATTAACTTGTGGTTCCCAAGACTCGTCTGATGTTATTGTATTTCTGTGATATTGAAAATTGTTGAGTTATTCTGTGCTAAAGCCGTTTTTGCGAGGTTAGGTTAGGTTAGGTTAGGGTTTGGTTAGGCTAGGTTAGGTTAGGGTTTGGTGGGTTAGGGCGTTGGTTAGGTTAGGTTGAGTTTGGCTAGGGTTTGGTTAGGTTAGGTTATGTTAGGTTAGGTTAGGTTAGGTTAGGTTAGGAAGATGTTGCAGTAGTTAAGATTCTTACCCTGTTGTGTGTTTAATGGTTATACTTTTTACCACTTCTTCTTCTTCTTCTTCTTACTAACTGTAGTCTCTTTCTTCTTCTCATCTTCCCGTCTTCCTCCTCCTCCTCCTTCCTCCTCCCTCCCTTCTCCTCCCTCTTCCTCCTCCTTCTCCTTCCCTTCTTACTTCTTCCTCCTTCTCCCTCCTCCTCCTTTCCCTCCTTCTTCCTCCTTACCCCTCCCCCTTCTTCCCCTCCCCTTCTTCCCCTCCTTCTTCCCCTCCCCCTTCCCTCCTCCCTCCCCTCCCCTTCTTCCCTCCCCTTCTTCCCCTCCTCCTCCTTCCCCTCCCTCCTTCTTCCCCTCCCTCCTCCTTCCCCTCCTTCCCCCCCTCCCCTTCCCCTCCCTCCTCTTCCCCCCCCTTCTTCCCCCTCCTCCTTCCCCCTCCTCCTCCTTCCCCTCCTCCTCCTCCTCCTCCTCCTCCCCCTCCTCCTCCCTCCTTCTTCTTCCCCCTTCCTCCTTCCCCTCCCCTTCTTCCCCCTCCCTCCTCCTTCCCCCCTCCCTCCCCCCTCCTCCTCCTTCCCCCTCCTCCTCCTTCCCTCCCCCTTCTTCCCCTCCCTCCTCCTTCCCCTCCCTCCTCTTTCCCCTCCCCTCCTCCCCTCCCTCCTCCTTCCCCCTCCTTCCTTCCTCCCTCCCTCCCCTCCTCCATCCCCTCCTCCTTCCCCTCCCCCTTCTTCCCCTCCTCCTCCTTCCCCTCCCCCTTCTTCCCCCCTCCCTCCTCCCTCCCTCCCCTCCCCTCCTCCCTCCTCCTTCCCCTCTCCCTCCTTCTTCCCCCTCCCTCTTCCTTCCCCCCCCTCCTCCTTCCCCCTCCCCTCCCTCCTTCCCTCTCCCCTTCTTCCCCCTCCCTCCTCCTTCCCCTCCCCTCCTCTTTCCCCTCCCTCCTCCTTCCCCTCCTTCTTCCCTCCTCCTCCTCCTCCTCCCCCCCCCCCCCCCTCCCCTCTCCCCCTCCTCCTCCCCTCCCCTTCGTCCCCCTTCGTCACATGTGAGTTACGGTCACTCTTAAGGCACCAAGATGTGTTACTCACTGGTCATGTAATTACGGTCACTTATATGGCACCAAGACATGTCACTCAGTGGTTATGAGTTACGGTCACTCTTAAGGCACAGACGTGTCACTCAGTGGTTATGAGTTGGTCACTCTTAAGGCGGTGATGAGTTACGGTCTCTTAAGGCGCCAAAGATGTGGTCACTCAGTGGTTATGAGTTACGGTCACTCTTAAGGCACGAAGACGTGTCACTCAGTGGTTATGAGTTACGGTCACTCTTAAGGCACGAAGACGTGTCACTCAGTGGTTATGAGTTACGGTCACTCCTAAGGCACCAAGACGTGTCACTCAGTGGTTATGAGTTACGGTCACTCTTAAGGCACCAAGACATGTCACTCAGTGGTTATGAGTTACGGTCACTCTTAAGGCACCAAGATGTGTCACTCAGTGGTTATGAGTCACGGTCACTCGTAATGCACCAAGATGTGTCACTCAGTGGTTATGAGTTACGGTCACTCTTAAGGCACCAAGACGTGTCACTCAGTGGTTATGAGTTACGGAGGAGGTGGACGGGGGAACGAGGGTAAGAGGGAGAGAGGGATAGTGATGAAGAGAGAGAGAGAGAGAGAGAGAGAGAGAGTCCAAGAAATCAATTCCCCCTTTTCTTTAACCAAATCAATTAAGAACTAACTTTTGAATCACCGAAATAATAAAAAAATTAACAAAAGTGTATAATAAAGTACATTACAGAAGTTGTTAGAGGGATACAAACACTATCAAACTGTGTACCCGTATTAGGACAAGTTAAAAATGCAAAGGAAAACTTACATACAAGTTTTAGGAATTTTCTCAAGGTTAAATGAACGTAATTTGTCATGTCAAGCTTTCACCAGGTGTCAAACTTTTACCAGGTGTCAAACTTTCACCGGGTGTCAAACTTTCACCGGGTGTCAAACTTTCACCAGGTGTCAAACTTTCACCAGGTGTCAAACTTTCACCGGGTGTCAAACTTTCACCAGGTGTCAAACTTTCACCAGGTGTCAAACTTTCACCAGGTGTCAAACTTTCACCAGGTGTCAAACTTTCACCGGGTGTCAAACTTTCACCGGGTGTCAAACTTTCACCGGGTGTCAAACTTTCACCGGGTGTCAAAATTCCAGGTAATACTAACAGCTTCAATGGTGGACAATAAAGGCCTCGCACTCCTGAGGGTATCGCCGTATCCTCCAACAACGACCAGCTATATGTTCCAATAATCACCCCGGCGGCGTCTCACATCTCCTAGGGATGGAAGATAAATTAGCCAAGGGTGACCTGACACGACGATATCTTATGACACTCTTATTTATTTTCCGGATTTCCGTCTTCTTCCCAAATGAAGCAGAACAAACATATCATTCATTATGTTTGGCTGAGTAATTATGGTTGTGTTATGGGGTAATATTGAAGGAATTTGGGGTAGAAATGTTTGTTGGTTGATGGATGGACTCTTATGTTGTGTGTCAGGGCGGTTGTTGAAATTATAGGAAAATGACCTTCTGTATGATGATAGAAAAGCAGTATTTTTGGGGTCACTATCGTAGTATGGATGAAGCCGTACCGTAATATTGTACTGACAGAATATGTAAATAAAAATCCCTCGGAATTATAAATAGCATTTATTTGTGTGTGTGTGTGTGTGTGTGTGTGTGTGCACGAGTGTTAGTTAGCAGGTGCGTATAAGTAAACCCACATAAACCATAGTACTTTTAAATGACCATATTTATAATTTATTTTTACGCTTAATACTCCACCAAAAACACAAGATACATCACCTGAAACACAAACACTTGACGGGGGGTAAATCCCATAACGATACCAGACTTTATAGCTTAATAAATCATAACTTTTTGTTGTTTTTGGTGTTAGATAAATGACCGCATCCCCACCCCCTTCAACCTCACCCCCGTCAAACACCACCCCCCTCAACCCCACCCCCTCAACCTCATAATTCCCCTTAACCCACCCCCTGTCAAACCCCACCCTCTTAACCCCACCCCGTCAAACCCCACCCCTCAACCCCACCTCAAACCCCACCCCTTAACCCCACTTCAACCCTAATTCCCCTAACCCCACCCCCCAACCCCATTCCTCAACCCCACCCCTCAACCCCAATTCTTCAACCCCATCCTCAACCCCACCCTCAACCCCACCCTCAACCCTGCACCCTCAACCCCAACCCCTTCAACCCCATCCCCTGTTCCCCACCTTCCTCAACCCCCACCCCCTCAAACCCCACCCCCCAACCCCACCCCCTCAACCCTGATCTGTCAACTCACCCTCAACCCCACCCCCTCAACCCCAATTCCCCAACCCCACCCCCTCAACCCCAACCCTCAACCCCACCCTCAACCCCAACCCTCAACCCCACCCCCTTAACCTCACCCCGTCAAACCCACCTCAACCCCAATTCTCAAACCCCACCCCTTAACCCCAATTCTCAACCCCACCCTCAACCCCACCCTCAACCCATTCTCAACCCCACCCTCAACCCCACCTCAACCCCATCCCTCAACCCCACCCCCTCAACCCCACTCCCTCAACCCCACCCCCTCAACCCCAAACCCCTCAACCCCATCCCCCATCACCCCACCTCCTCAACCCCACCCCCTCAAACCCCACCCCCCTCAACCCCACCTCCCTCAACCCCATCCGCTCAAACCCCACCTCAACCCCACCCCCAACCCCACCCTCAACCCCACCCTCAACCCCAACCCTCAACCCCACCCCCCAACTCTAACCCTCAACCCCAATTCAACCCCTAATTCTCAACCCCACCCTCAACCCCACCCTCAAACCCACTCCCTTAACCCCAATCTCTAAACCCCAATTTAAACCCCACCTCAACTCACCCCCTCAACTCCACCCCCCTCAACCCTCGTGTATGACGATGATCCATCGATGACACAATGATATGAGTTATTAGAGATGTCACCTTCGTTGGTGAGCTCTGAGGTGACTAAAGAGGCCGGTACGGGACCGGCAGGGTCGTCCACAGATATTGCACGAGTGGAGGGCTACATATAGTGCGGGAGGGGCAGCGGAAGCGTCTTTACGGCGCTGGTGCATGTCTGCCTCGGTACCCAGTCAGGCTAACTCTAAAGCATTGACATCTTTTTATTTTTATTACCTTGCTACATGTTTCACAGGCCACATTTTCTAAATGATCATAAGAGGTTACGTCAAAACTTTAGAAGACGTGAAGAAAACAAATATCCAGTCGTCAACTTCCTCGATCAAATTAACGGTTATATATTTCAAGTCATAAAGATATTTGATAAAAATTCCGTTAATTGTTAGATATCCAAAGACCACGACGAATAGTCTTACTCATCACGATCACTGATTTGTTGTCAAACACCGAGTCGATCTCATTCACCGCGGATACCTCAATCATCGGGACTTCGGAACTTCCTCAGTCACTAAGTTGTACTCGGTCACTGAGACGTACTCGGTCACTGAGTCGTCCTCAATAACTGGGTAGTTCCCAGTCAAGGAGTCGACACAAGATAACCAACAGAGCCATCATATCTGACCTAACACCTATAGTGGCTCTATCAAGGAGGTATCTTATACAGTAATAGAGTGTGTCAGGGCAATAGATTACCTCAACGTATCTTAATGTCTCACTGACGGACATACAAACATGACCAACTCACTCTGTCAGGGAGTACGTCAGATGTTTCCAACTTGTAAATATTTCCTGATATTTTTCAACATCTGAGGCAGCTGGTATTGGCAGGGTGGTGACTGATTACTCTTATGGGCGCACATTATGCCCCAAAACAAACAGACAAACAGCCATATTCTATTCTAGTTATCGAAATAAAATTGTTGGCTAAACCAATTATTTCTAGAGGCTGAAGACTGTGTATGGTGTAGACAATGATGTGCCTGAACCAACTGTGTTATACAGTGTACTTGACCGTAGGGAAGATATGTACAGGAAATATCCGGGAAATGAAATAAATCATTCCAATCATTTGAACACTACTGAAACACGCTCCGGTATATTGAATAACCCTAAGTTCAACGCTCCAGTATATTGAATAACCCTAAGTTCAACGCTCCAGTATATTGAATAACCCTAAGTTCAACGCTCCAGTATATTAAATAACACTTAAGTTCAACGCTCCGGTATATTGAATAACCCTAAGTTCAACGCTCCAGTATATTGAATAACACTAAGTTCAATGCTCCGGTATATTGAATAACACTTAAGTTCAACGCTCCAGTATATTGAATATCCCTAAGTTCAACGCTCCGGTATATTAAATAACACTAAGTTCAACGCTCCGGTATATTAAATAACACTAAGTTCAACGCTCCGGTATATTAAATAAGTCCCAAGTTCAACGCTCCAGTATATTGGAATAACACCTTTTTCGTTCAATGCTCCGGTATATTGAATAACACGAAGTCTAACGCCCAGCATATTAAATAACCCTAAGTTCAACGCTCCAGTATATTGAATAACACTAAGTTCAATGCCCGGCATATTGAATAACACTTGTTCAACGCCCAGTATATTAAATAACACTAAGTTCAACGCTCCGGTATATTAAATACGGTTTTGAATGCCCAGTATATTGAATACTAGTTCAATGCTCCGGCATATTGAATAACACTTAAGTTCAATCGGCTCCATATTAAATAACCCTAAGTTCAACGCTCCAGTATATTGAATAACACTAAGTTCAATGCTCCGGTATATTGAATAACACTTAAGTTCAACGCTCCAGTATATTAAATAACCCTAAGTTCAACGCTCCAGTATATTGAATAACACTAAGTTCAATGCTCCGGTATATTGAATAACACTTAAGTTCAACGCTCCAGTATATTAAATAACCCTAAGTTCAACGCTCCAGTATATTGAATAACACTAAGTTCAATGCTCCGGTATATTGAATAACACTTAAGTTCAACGCTCCGGTATATTAAATAACACTAAGTTCAACGCTCCAGTATATTGAATAACACTAAGTTCAATGCTCCGGTATATTGAATAACACTTAAGTTCAACGCTCCAGTATATTAAATAACCCTAAGTTCAACGCTCCAGTATATTGAATAACACTAAGTTCAATGCTCCGGTATATTGAATAACACTTAAGTTCAACGCTCCAGTATATTAAATAACACTAAGTTCAACGCGAAAAAATATTAACCAATTTTTGTCCTCTCCAACCTTACAATATATTTCAGTGGCATATTTTATTTTTCTCACTCAATTTCGTGTTTGAAGGGAATATTTTTCGGTGGCCGGAAGAGAACTTATACACTTTATTGTTTCTGAAGATTATTGGTTTACAGATAGTTGTTATGAGTCACGGTGGCGATTTGCTGAACCCTTGGAGTATCGATACGTAGGTTAGGTTAGGTTAGGTTAGGATAGGATAGGATAGGTTAGGTTAGGTTAGGTTAGGTTAGGTTAGGGGAGGGGAGTGTAGTATTTGGTTTGGTTAATAATAACATAATACAGTAATCTGTGGGGGGGGTTAATCTTCAGTTGATCCTATTTTTTTCTCAATATAAACTAAATTTCCAGCGATAAATACGTCACAATTTATAACATGCTAAAAACGTCTGTATGTAAATTTTTTTTGGTTTATGTAAAAGAATAATTACCGAGACTGTCAAAAAAATGTAATTGGTTTGGTGATGACATTCAACATTTTTGTTTAGTGAAAATTAATTGATATTTGTTGTGATAATGTTGGCTATAAAACAGTTCTCATTGTGACGTCATTCGTATTTATAGGGAATAATCGTTCAATTAGACTTCAGAATGAACTGGATTGTCTTGTGAAATAGAGGTGACGCCTGTGTTAGCATTGTTAACTTGACTCTTTGTCTCGTTGTAGAAGATCACCACTATAGCTACGTTACCATACTTTACCTTAGGTTAGGTTAGGTTAGGTCAGGGTAGGGTAGCATTTGGTTAGGTTTAGTTTAAATTCGGTTAGGTTAGTAGTAAATCTATTTATTAAGCGGGTTTGGTTACAATAATCTACAAAGCTAAGCTAAGCTAAGCTAAGCTAAGCTAAGCTGGCTTAGTTTATATTTTTACCTAAAATAACCTATTCTAACTTAACTCAGAGTTTACGAACATCAGCTGACCAATGTTTACGAACATCAGCTGACCAATGTTTACGAACATCAGCTGACCAATGTTTACGAACATCAGCTGACCAATGTTTACGAACATCAGCTGACCAATGTTTACAAAGATCAGCTGACCAATGTTTACGAACATCAGCTGACCAATGTTTACAAACATCAGCTGACCAATGTTTGAGCATCAATGACCAATGTTTACAAGATCAATGACCAATGTTTGCGAACATCAGCTGACCAATGTTACAAGATCAGCTGACCAATGGCTTTTACCGACATCAGCTGACCAATGTTACAAGCATCAGCTGACCAATGTTTACAAAGATCAGCTGACCAATGTTACGAACATCAGCTGACCAATGTTTACAGATCAGCTGACCAGTAATTTTGAACATCAGCTGACCAATGTTTACGAACGTAGCTGACCAATGTTTACAAAGATCAACTGACCAATGTTTGACATCAGCTGACCAATGTTTACAAACATCCAGCTGACCAATGTTTACAAACATCAATGACCAATGTTTACGAACATCAGCTGACCAATGTTTACAAACATCAGCTGACCAATGTTTACAAACATCAGCTGACCAATGTTTACGAACATCAGCTGACCAATGTTTACAAACATCAGCTGACCAATGTTTACGAACATCAGCTGACCAATGTTTACGAACATCAGCTGACCAATGTTTACAAACATCAGCTGACCAATGTTTACGAACATCAGCTGACCAATGTTTACAAACATCAGCTGACCAATGTTTACGAACATCAGCTGACCAATGTTTACGAACATCAGCTGACCAATGTTTACAAACATCAGCTGACCAATGTTTATGAACATCAGCTGACCAATGTTTACAGACATCAGCTGACCAATGTTTATGAACATCAGCTGACCAATGTTTACAGACATCAGCTGACCAATGTTTACAGACATCAGCTGACCAATGTTTACAGACATCAGCTGACCAATGTTTACAAACATCAGCTGACCAATGTTTATCAGGTCTCCCGGTCTCCTCACTATGATATATAATCCGAAGATATGGTAATTAATCCCACCTCCAGAGTATTTTTTATACCGTAAGAAATCCTCTGGTTTTCATGTGACCACCAAGGATTTATTTCATACTCCAGTGAAATCCTCGGTCATTTGTAATCCTTCTAGGTGTGTATTGCTTTGGGCATTTGTAATCCTGTAAGATTCTGTATTTTGTATTTTCTTGTGTGTATAATTTAAGTAATCTCCGGGGTGTATGGACTGTAATCCCCGCCCCTAGTGTACTACGACGTTGTGTACCGCATGTGAGTCTTAATCGCCTTGTTTAAGCTCCAACTGTACAATATACTATAATCCCTACTGCATCTCTCTCTCTCTCTCTCTCTCTCTCTCTCTCTCTCTCTCTCTCTCTCTCTCTCTCTCTCTCTCTCTCCCCCACTTTAAAAAGAGGCTCAACTTTAAGTACACCCTAGAAAAAATAAATAAAAAAATATAGCTGGTAAATAAGGAGAGGCCTAACACTAAGAGCATCCTGGGGAAAAATAATACACGAAAAAGCTGGAAAAATATTACCGGTGTTTATTCCATAAATCCGTTGATGGCGTCAATAATATGGGGTTAAGTATGTCCAATATGGCAACTGAGGGAATTATATGGTAGGGTGGTTTAAGATTGTGCAATATGGTAACAAGGGGGAAGATGTGATAAATTAAGGAAGATATGGCAATTGGAGGAAGATATGGCAAATTAAGGAACATTTGGGAACTGAAGGGAGAATATGGCAACTGGGTGAAGATATGGCAACTGGGGGAAGATATGGCAAATTAAGGAACATTTGGGAACTGAAGGGAGGATATGGCAACTGGGGGGAGATATGGCAACTGCGGATGATACGACAGTTGGGGGAAGGAAAATATGGCAACTGGGGGAAGATATGGCAACTGGGGAAAGATATGGCAACTGGGAGAAGATATGGTGACTGGGGGAAGATAAGGCGAGTTCTGTGTTTCGTACCCTAACCTAACCCCTTAATCTAACCTAACCACACACACACACACACACACACACATCCTTGACCACCGAAGGGTCAAGACGTACCTGGCGCTCCTCTCGGAGCAGCCAAGTCAACTGTTAAGTTGGCCCATACTAACCCCCTCCCCTGAACCCTCCTCCCCACCGGAATATCAACAAGTTCTCGCCAGAAGTTACAATTTCATTTAGGAAAGGAACGGAACCAGTGTTAAACAGAGGAGAACAGTGGTGAACAGTGCTTAAGTCAGTGAGAACAACTCAACAGTAACAGTCGTACCCAAGTTAACCTTCACACAGTGAGGTCCCAGGTACCCAGTGATAACGGCCCGTGAGACCCAACAACAACCACCGATGTGTTAATCCGTCTACGATAGGAAGGTCTAAGACCACACCTCACTCATATAATACCATCTGTGAGGGAATTACTGCACCACATGTCCCTCATAGCACCATATGTGAGGGAGTTGCTGCACCACGTCAAGTCCCTCATCACACCATCTGTGAGGGAATTACTACACCACATGTCCTCATAGCACCATATGTGAGGGAGTTGCTACACCACGTCAAGTCCTCATCACACCATCTGTGAGGGAATTACTGCACCACATGTCCCTCATAGCACCATATGTGAGGGAGTTGCTGCACCACGTCAAGTCCCTCATCACACCATCTGTGAGGGAATTACTACACCAAGTGAGGTCCCTCATCACACCATCTGCGAGGGAATTACTACACTACGAGTTTGCTGTTCAACACCTACATTAATCTGTATGTTCACTGTATGTTCCTTTACCTTTCTCTAATGAAGGCTTTTGTTAAACCACCAATGTATGTAATAAGTCATTTATGTCCAATGTATATTTTCAGCCTTCGGGCTGCAGAACTTTTTCAATAAACCGTTAATTATTATTATTTTATTATTTTACACACACACGTACTGTACACTACTACTACTATGTTGTCACTCGGAATTGAGTATGACGATCATTGTGCATGTGGGGGTCATTTTCATAAAACCAGTCCTGGTGTATTCTTTTGATCTGGCCGAGGGTCTCTGCAGGTTTTAGTCATAACTGTATTAAGAGTATCCCATTTGGCACTGGGATTCACGTCGTTTGGTGTTGAGTTGCTTATAAGCCCATGTTCGAGCTGCTCTCTGAAAGCATGTGGTACCGCTGGATCCTCCAGACGCTTAGTATTAACACCTCTTCTGGAGGCTTGCTGCCTTTGCCGTTTTGGGGCGACATGAAGTGAGAGCTTGGCTCTGACAAGTCGACGATGAGTGTCGCAGTGGTCTGAGCCACACATGGCACGGGTGATGAGGACATCTCGGCGATCTTTTTCTCTGACAATGATCTAGTCAATGAGATGCCAGTGTTTGGATCGTGGGTGTTACCACGATCCCTTGAACTTGTCGGCCTGCCTAAACAAGGTATTGGTGGTAGTGAGGCTGTGTGCAGCACACTTGCTGAGGAAGAGTAGACCGTTGGCATTACACTTGTCAAGTCCATTTCTCCCTCTGGTTCCTTGCCAAATGTCAGCATCTCTGCCAGCTCTGGCATTGAAGTCACCAAGGAGCACAACCTTGTCTTCCCTGGGGGTAGCAGTTAGCTCTCTGTCAAAGTCGGCGTAAAAGGCTTCCTTGATGTCATCCTCTGCATCCAGTGTTGGGGCGTATGCACTGATGAAAAAGGCATGACGTGAGTGATTCAGTGGGACTCGGAGCGTCATGAGGCGCTCGTTGATCCCAATAAGCATTTCAGTTAGCCTGTGTAGGATGCGTTGGCGGATGGCAAAGACAACTCCATAAATGCGGGTTCTCTCCGCAGCAGGCTTACTCTTCCAGACGAAGGTATAGCGAGACCCCCGTCTGTGAGCCGACCTTTATCTGGGAGCCGGGACTCTCTAATGGCTGCTGTGTCGATGTTATACCCAGACAGCTCTTTTGCCACAGGGGTGATCCTTCTTTCGGGACGCTCATTTGTGCCAGTATCGAGAAGGGTCCTGACATATCATGCAGCGATCTTAAGAGGTTGTATAGTTTGTTTTTGTTTTGATCTGGGATTATAGATGCGTTTTCGACCACATAAGGATGACCTTACCTGGTGCGGTTGTCCAGTCAGGTTGATTCTTTAGGCAGGCTATGTTTAGGGCACCTTTTCTAGCCCCTCCCCATGTGTGGTGTGCAGAGTGGCTCCTCGAAAGGGCTGCTCAGTCGCACAGACAGGACGTGATTGCACTGCTGCCTAGATCACCAATGCATAAACGACCATCTCATCTATGCCCGGGATTACTCCACCCGGGCACAAGTCACTGGCCCACATCGGGGCCTGGGGGGGGGGGGCGAAAATGTAATAATTATTCATAGTAAATAAAATTTATAATAAAAAGTAAAATAAAATAATGATGATAATGATAACAATAATAATAACACTGTAATAATAATAATATTAATAATAATAATAACAACAACAACAAAGAACTATAAAGAAATATAAAATATAATAAATAAATAAAATAGCGAGAAACGCTATATGTATGTTGTGTTGTCAAGTAACAGAAACAATTGAGACCCTGCAATTGTGTGTATATGAGACAGAAAGACAGATGAGCAACCTGGGACTTGGTCACAATTTTTGTGATACCATATAGCAGCAGGGTCTGCCATTAGACAACACAATATGCTTCCAATATCTTCCCAGGCGGTAGTACCTCCCTGTCCGTCGCCATAGGACTTTTGGGGAATTAAGAGTTTGATGAGGATATGATGAGTCGGATCATAGCTGCGCGTGAGCTGATTTATGTGGTGAAGCAGGAGCTCAGGCTGCAACCACACATCTTGGCTATCCCCTTTTCCTGATCCAGTGGTGCACGTGTTGCAATGACTGGGTAGAGGGAGAGTTGCAATGGACTGCCGATAGCCCAGTTTGTTGGGTTTCGCCTTAGTAGTCTGTCCATCACGCGTTGCCATCATCCGCCAGTGTAGTTGCTGGGCTTCCATGTTGGTCACCTCTTCCGCCTATACCACCGTTGGGGTCTTGTTGGAGCACTTTAAGCATTTCTGCCTCATGCAGGGGCTCCACCGCAGATTTTTCGCTCGGGATTTACTCCCGTAGCCTTATACCTACCACGGTTAATCCACAAGGCAGCGCGGCAGTGGTTGATAGGAGCCAGGACGTGTCCACATGCCAGTGGACCTATGCACCGTCCTTCTGGGGTCCACTGGTGCTCCGAGATCCCCTGCTGGTCTAGTCTGGGCCCACGAGACACCCAGTTACCGTGTGTTGCCACGAGGAGGCAGAGCAGGATTCTTAATGGTGAAGAGGCTGTGTACTGGCAGGGGAAGACTTATGCAAGCTGCTTCCTTATTCACCACGAGGGCTAGCCAGCGGCGGTAGCTGAAAGTGAGAGGAAACAAGCAGTGCCTGCACCTTAACACTAACATAATGCTGCCAAACACACACACACACACACACACACACACACACACACACTAAACCAACATAAACACAAAACAAAGACAAGCCGCATGGAGACTTTTCCTAACTTTAACTATTTTTTATTTATATTTAGAATCATTCTTCTCTTAGGTTAGGTTAGGTTAGGTTAAGAGGATTAGTTGAGAAAATCTACACCCCTCTTTCTCTTCTTCATCCCGCTCCTTCTTCTTTCACTCTTCGGTTCCTTCATTTTCTTTCTACCTTCCCTTTCCCCGTCTCACTTCCCACTTCCCCCCTCTTTTACCCTCCCTTTCCTCCCTTTTCCATCCTATCTCCCCCTCCCACTTCCCTCCTCCCGTCCCCTTTCCTCCACCTCTTCCTCCTTCTTCCTTCCCCGTCTCCCTCTTCCTTTTCATCTCCCCTTCTCCCACTTCTCCCTTACCCCCACCTCCTCCTTCATCCTCTCCCATCCTCTCACGCTCCCTACACATATCCCACCTTCATTTCCCTCTCCCACTTCCTCCTCCCATCTCCCCCTCCTCCCCTTCTACCTTTTCCTTCCCTTCTTCCCATCCCACTCTCTTCCCCTTTCCCCCACCTCCTCCATTCTGCCCTCTCCCACACTCGACCCCCTCCCCCCCATCTGTCAGGCGGACCAACACCCCCAATATGAAGCTGTACAGGTCGGGTATTTGCCGAGCCCCTTTTATATCTCCCCTTTAAATGGATTTGGAGAGAAATATATCCATCTGCCTTAGTGAATAGCACCAATAGGGAGGCTACAGTGGCGGACATATTGGACTGAGACTGTAGGTATATTATATATAGTTATCCGTACTTACGGCTACGTTAAGTTACGGTCGAGTGAGAATTTATTCGGGTTAGTTTGTTGGTTGTCGGATCTCGGTTTTGTTTAGTTATATTGTTTAAAGACAGACAGATGGAGATAGATGAAGGAACAGACAGATCGACAACTATAAGCGCGCGTGCACACACACACACACACACACACACACACTATATCAGGGTTTTAAACCCTCCCCAAGTTATAACTGTCTTAAAGGTGTGAGACTATTATGGTCTGTGCTGAAGGTTAACTTCTCCAGGTTAGACCCTACGTCAAGTTGGGACCCTCCGTCTGGTCGGGACCTCTGTCGTCACCGGGACCTCCTGTCAGGCCACCTCTGTCAGGTCGGGACCTCCTGTCAGGCGGGGATCCTCCGTCTGGTCGGGACCCCCGTCAGGCTGGGACCTCCGTTCACTGGACCTCCGTCAGGCCGGGGACCTCCGTCTGGTCAGGATCCTCCGTCAGGCTGGGACCTCCGTCTGGTCGTGGGACCTCCGTCAGGTCGGTACCGTCAGGCCGGGACCTCCACAGTTGGGACCTCTGTCTGGTCGGGACCTGTCTGGTCGGGATCCTCCACCGGGTTGGGACCTCCTGTCTGGTCGGGACCTCCGTCAGGTCGGGACCTCTGTCAGCTGGGACCCTCCGTCAGGCTGGGGGACCTCCGTCTGGTCGTCGGGACCCTCTGTCTGGTCGGGACCTCCGTCAGGTCACCGACCTCCGTCTGGTCGGGACCTCCTGTCAGGGATCCTCCGTCGGGTTGGGGACCTCCGTCAGGTTGGGACCTCCGTCTGTCAGGGACCTCCGTCTGTCGGATCCTCCTGTCAGGCTAGACCCTCCGTCTGGTCGGGACCTCCTTCTGGTCAGGATCCTCCGTCAGGTTGGGACCCTCCGTCAGGTTGGGACCCTCCGTCTGGTCGGGACCCTCCTTCTGGTCAGGATCCTCCGTCAGGTTGGGACCTCCGTCAGGTTGGGACCTCCGTCAGGTTGGGACCTCCGTCAGGTTGGAACAAAGTAAACAACAATGGACAAAATAAACAACAATAGACACAGTAAACAACAATAGACAAAGTAAACAACAATAGACAAGGTAAACAACAATAGACAAAGTAAACAACAATAGACAAAGTAAACAACAATAGACAAAGTAAACAACAATAGACAAAGTAAACAACAATAGACAAAGTAAACAACAATAGACAAAGTAAACAACAATAGACAAGGTAAACAACATTGGACAAAATAAACAACAATAGACAAAGTAAACAACAATAGACAAAGTAAACAACAATAGACAAAGTAAACAACAATAGACAAAGTAAACAACAATAGACAAAGTAAACAACAATAGACAAAGTAAACAACAATAGACAAGGTAAACAACAATAGACAAGGTAAACAACATTGGACAAAATAAACAACAATAGACAAAGTAAACAACAATAGACAAAGTAAACAACAATAGACAAAGTAAACAACAATAGACAAAGTAAACAATATTGGACAAAGTAAACAACAATAGACAAGGTAAACAACAATAGACAAAGTAAACAACAATAGACAAAGTAAACAACAATAGACAAAGTAAACAACAATAGACAAAGTAAACAACATTGGACAAAATAAACAACAATAGACAAAGTAAACAACAATAGACAAGGTAAACAACAATAGACAAGGTAAACAACATTGGACAAGGTAAACAACATTGGACATGCTCGTTAAGTTGTCTGTCCATTTCTCTTTCATTGTAAATATTGTGTTTAAAATATTTTCAAATTTACAGTCAGTAAGTGAGGTCACGACAGGGTTAGCTCCTGAGGGATAATTATCAGATATGGCCAGTGCTATGTGTGGGTGTGCGAGTTTGTTGGCCAAGCTGGAGTTGGTCACGTTGGAGAACCTGAAATTAAAGGAAGAGATGGCGAGGATGAAATTAGAGGAAGAGATGGCGAGACAAGGAAAGCCTGTGTCTGACGATAACTCAGACGAGTGGAAGGTTGTGAGGAGAGGGAAGACCAAACTGGTGATGAAAAAACACACCGAGGATACGTCAACAACGACATCAACAGCTACGTGTACCAACTCGTTCAGTCCCTTGATAGACGAATTGGACGTTAGTACAGTCAGGGACGGGGCTGACAAGGAAGGTATAAAAACTTTAATTGTTGGTGACTCACAGGTAAGGTACTTGGACAGGGCTTTTTGTGGTAAAAACATAAATAGGATGAGGGTGTGTTTGCCAGGAGCTGGGGTGGGGGATATAATTGACAGGATGGACAATATCTTGTCTGGTAATGGGAACAAACCTATTATCTGCCTCAGTGCAGGAGGCAATGATATTGGCCGGTGTAGGAGCGAGGAGCTTCTTGATAAGTTAAGGCAGCTATAGATCGTATTAGGACTAAGGGAGGGATCCCTATCATATGCAGTGTCCTGCCTAGAAGGAGAGTTGGCAGTGAATGGATGTCAAGGGCGGTTGGTGTCAACGACCATCTTGACAGATATTGCAAGTCAATATCAGTCCCATTCATTGACAACTGGGACAACTTCTATGGCAGAAGGGACCTTTATGCTAGGGATGGGGTGCACCTGTCTAGGGATGGGGTGGCAACCCTGGCTGGGTCTCTCGAGAGGGCAGTTCAAAGGATATCGAAGCCTTTAAACTGCTAGGGGAACATATGGGCACGGGGGTGGAGGAGACTGCAGTGAGAGCGGGTAAACAAAGTGAAAGATTGCAGGGAAATAGTGTTAGGAATGATGACAAAACTAAATTAGACGGAGATTAATACCTAAACGCGGTAAAGAGAGGACTCAGAACACGACTAACTTAAATGTCCACTACGCGAACAGTAGAAGTATGAAAAACAAAATGGATGATATTAGGGCCTTGTTATGTACCGAAAAATTGATATAATAGCATTCACTGAAACATGGATCAACCTTGACTCACGTGAGTTTCCGGTCGAATACCTAATTGCGGGTTACAAATTGTTCCATACCGATAGGCAGACCAGGAAAGAAGGCAGAGTAGCAATCTATGTCAGGGATAATCTGAAGTGTGAGATAAATATAGAAATAAAAACTGAGCAGAATACAGAAACAATTTGGATAGAATTAATTGACGGTAGGGATAAATTAATCATAGGAGTAATATACTGTATAGACCTCCCAATCTTGATAGAGTTAATGAGTGACTTATCTGGGATGAAATGCACAGGGCTTCCATACACAACAAAATCTGTATAGTAGGCGATTTTAACCTTGGCCAAATAGATTGGACTGACCTTACAGGTAACTCAGTATCAGAGGATTACTTCGAAACGATCCAGGACTGTTTCTTAAGTCACCATATAACCGAACCCACCCGGGGTAATAATATGCTCGATTTAGTTCTGTCAAACAGAGAAAACCTTATTAGTCATGTCGAGGTAGGGAACAGCGATCACAAAGAAATTCGATTTTCAGGTGAGACGTAAGGAAAATTCCATTAAAGTCCCAGATTTCAGAAGGGTAAACTTTGATAGTTTAAAGAGGCAGCTGAGAGAGGGGGTGTCGTGCTTGGGCGTGAACCTGACAGATGACACGGACCTGATAACGAGATCTGAGATTGTCGAGTTCCACGACAATTTAAATAATGAGTTACTTAATGTGCAAAGGCAGAACATACCATACAAAAAACTCAGATCAGACAACAATGACCCTAAATGGAAAAATAATTATTTAAAGAACATTATTGGCCAAAGGAAGGCTATAGGTAGAAGGATAAACCGTGGCGAAATTTACCTCCGGGAGTATTATAAGGTATTGGCCGGTAGGGTTAAGACTGAGATAAGAAAAGCAAAGAGGAATAATGAACTGAAGATAGCAAGGGAGGCGAAGACAAACCCCAAAGGATTCTACCAAATGTATCAAACTAAAACACGAGATAAGATTGGACCAATACAGTCAGATACCGGCGAGCTAACTGATAACGACGGAGAAATGAGCAATCTGAATAAATATTTTCAACAGTTTTCACCACCGAAAATTTAAACATGATACCCGAGGCTCCGACTCTATTCAGAGATAGTGAAGAAAACAAATTAAGCGAGATAGTAGTGACTAGTAACGATGTTAATAAGCAAATAGACAAACTGAAGCCTAATAAGTCACCTGGTCCCGATGAGATATTTGCGAGAGTATTAAAGGAATGTAAGGAAGAGCTTAGTATGCCCTTAGCAAATTTGTTTAACATGTCATTAAAAACAGGTGTAGTACTAGAATCCTGGAGGATAGTGAATGTAATACCGATTTTCAAGAAGGGGAATAGATCACTATCCTCTAACTACCGCCCAATCAGTCTAACATCAATAGTAGGCAAATTACTAGAATCAATCATTTCAAACTCTATTCGAAACCACCTGGAGAAGCACAAGTTGATCAATGATTTCCAACATGGCTTCACAAGCGGGCGTTCATGTCTAACATTATTTTCATCAGTTTTCGAATCGGTGGACGAGGGGCACAATTATGATGTGGTATATCTCGACTTTAGCAAAGCCTTCGACAGAGTCCCCCACGAAAGACTAATTAGAAAGGTGGAAGCGCATGGCATCAAAGGTAATTTCCTTAAATGGATTAGGGCGTGGTTACGGGACAGGAAACAGCGAGTGAGCATAAACGGCACTAAATCGCATTGGAGCAACGTCACTAGTGGAGTTCCCCAAGGCTCGGTACTTGGACTATTATTATTTACATAAACGACATAGATATCGGCATAGACAGCAACATAAGTAAATTTGGTGATGACACTAAAATAGGACGTGTAATTAAATCTGACGAGGACTGCACAACTACAGGAACATCTAAACAAATTTTTCGAATGGTCGGAAAAATGGCAGATGAAGTTCAATGTGGACAAATGTAAAGTACTCAGTATAGGAGATGTAAACAGGGAAACCAGTTACCACATGAACAACGATGCCATTGTGGAATCCGACGGCGAGAGAGATTTAGGAGTAATGATAAGAAGGAATCTTAAGCCAAGTAAAGAATGTGTTTTTGCTCGTAACAAGGCTAATAAAGTACGTGGGTTCATACAAAGGAGTGTTAGTTACAAGACTAGCGAGGTCATCTTAAAATTATATCTAGCGCTTGTGAGAACTCACCTGGATTACGCAGTTCAATTCTGGTCACTGTATTACAGAATGGATATAGAATCCTTGGAAAGAATCCAGAGGAGAATGACAAGACTAATCCGTGGCTTTAGGAACCTTGAGTACAGAGACAGGTTAAAGCATCTTAATTTGCACTCCCTCGAGAGACGTAGAGTGAGGGGCGAAATGATAGAGGTGTATAAATGGAAGTCAGGGTTAAACAAAGGGGACATTACAAAGGTACTCAAACTATCCAACCAGGAGCGAACTCGTAACAATGGTTTTAAATTAGACAAATTTAGTTTTCGGCGTGAAATATGTAAACACTGGCTTGGAAAGAGAGCAGTGGTTGAATGGAACAAGTTACCAAATATCATCATTAACTCGAATACGCTGAATAGCTTCAAACATAGGTTGGATGCTCATATGAGCAATAGGGGTTGGGTGTAAACGGGACTGTCCAGTATGGGTCAATAGGCCCGCTGCAGTTTCCTCCATTCTTATGTTCTTATGTTCTTATAAAGTGAAGTGAGGTGAAGTGAAATGAGGTTAGATAAAGTGAGGTGAGGTTAGATAAGGTGAAGCGAAGTGAAGTGAGGTGAGGTGAGGATGACGTAACGTGAGGTGAGGGTGATGTGAGGTGACGTGACGTGAGTTGAAGTGAGATGAGTAGAGATAAGGTAAGGTGAGGCGAGTTGAAGTGAGGTGAGTAGAGATAAGGTGAGGTGAGGTGAGGTTAGAAGAGATGAAGTGAAGTGAGATCATGATATACCAGTGTTTCGGATCACCTGAACATTAGACACCTAGTAGCTCTTATTTCACTGCATAAATAAATCACCTCACCTCACCTCACCTCACCTCACCTTATCCCCCAGGTAGCGTTAAGGTGTTTAATCATCAGGTGATATAAGCTAGGGTGTCTAATCCTCAGTTGATACTAAGAAATTACTTTTTGAATCCAGAGAAATTAAAAAAAAATCTTAACTGACCCAAATTGATGAGGGATTGTGGTGTTGGTTGTGGGTTGATGGGGGTGAGGGATGGTTGTGGGTTGATGGGGGTGAGGGATGGTTGTGGGTTGATGGGGGTGAGGGGATGGTCAGGGGCTGATGGGGTGAGGGATGTTGTGGGGTTGATGGGGGTGAGGGATGGTTGTGTTGATGGGGGGGATGGTTGGGGTTGATGGGGTGAGGGATGGTTGTGGGTTGATGGGGTGGAGGGCTGCCGTGGGGTTGATGGGGGTGGAGGGATGCTGGTTGTGGGTTGATGGGTGGAGGATGGTTGGGGCTGATGGGGGGTGGAGGACATGTGGGGTTGATGGGGTGGGGATGGCTGGGGCTGATGGGGGTGAGGATGTTGTGGGTTGATGGGGGTGAGGGATGGTTGGGGTTGATGGGGGTGGAGGGATGGTTGTGGTTGATGGGGGTGAGGGATGGTTGTGGGGTTGATGGGGGTGAGGGGATGGTTGGGGTTGATGGGGTGAGGGATGGTTGTGGGTTGATGGGGGGTGGGGGATGGTCAGGGGTTGATGGGGGTGGGGAGGATGGTTGTGGGTTGATGGGGGAGAGTGATGGTTGTGGTTGATGGGGGTGAGGAAGCTGGTTGGGGTTGATGGGGGAAGAGGGATGGTTGTGGGGTTGATGGGGGTGAGGGATGGTTGTGGGGTTGATGGGGGTGAGGGATGGCTGTGGGTTGATGGGGAAGGAGGATGTATTGTGGGGTTGATGGGGGGTGAGGATGGTCAGGGGTTGATGGGGGTGAGGGATGGTTGTGGGTTGATGGGGGTGAGTGATGGCTAGGGGTTGATGGGGTGGAGGGATGGCTGTGGGGTTGATGGGGGGTGAGTGATGGTTGTGGGGTTGATGGGGTGAGTGATGGTTGTGGGTTAATGGGGGTGAGATGGTTGTGGGGTTGATGGGGTGAGGATGGCTGGGGGTTGATGGGGGTGAGGGATGGTTGTGGGGTTGGATGGGGTGGGGATGGTTGTGGGGTTGGACGGGGGTGAGTGATGGTTGTGGGTTGATGGGGGGTGAGTGAAGGAAGCCGATGGGGGTGAAGGATGGTTGTGGGTTGATGGGGGTGAGGGATGGTTGTGGGTTGATGGGGGTGAGGGATGGTTGTGGGTTGATGGGGGTGAGGGATGGTTGTGGGTTGATGGGGGTGAGGGATGGTTGTGGGTT
>NW_024724244.1:0-22500 GCF_018991925.1 Homarus americanus | reverse complement strand
CTGTTTTTGAAACAAGAGGCCATTACATCGCTTGGTCACCTACCCTCCGAGCTCCGCGAGGATAACTAAACCTCGCAGATAAACATCCTATACATAAGCCTAACCATGTTTACAAACATATATGTAAACACTAAGCTGGGGACTCTACAACCCTAGGGTTTTCATCAACTACAGGGGTCCTAGACTTAAGTGTCTTCCGGGCTAGTATCTCATGTACAAAAAATTGGATGATTCTGACTTAAAACACAAACATTACTGCCAATATCAAAAGCAACATGGCAGAAATAATCTACGCCTACTTCGTATTTAAGAACGCATCGTCTTAGCAATGTACAACTTTGGCTACTGTAATCACAAGGGCCATTACACTATAACTGACAATGACTATAACAGTGACAATGACTATAACAGTGACAATGACTATAACAGTGACAATGACTAACAGTGACAATGACTATAACAGTGACAATGACTATAACAGTGACAATGACTATAACAGTAACAATGACTATAACAGTGACAATGACTATAACCGTGACAATGACTATAGCAGTGACAATGACTATAACAGTAGCAATGACTATAACAGTGACAATGACTATGTCAGTGACAATGACTATAACAGTGACAATGACTATAGCAGTGACAATGACTATAAAAGTGACAATGACTACAACAGTGACAGTGACTATAACAGTGATAATGACTATAACAGTGCCAATGATTATAACAGTGACAATGACTATAACAGTGACAATGACTATAGGAGTGACAATGACTATAACAGTGACAATGACTACAACAGTGACAGTGACTATAACAGTAACAATGACTATAGCAGTGACAGTGACTATAACAATGGCAATGACTATAACAGTGACAATGACTATAACAGTAACAATGACTATAACAGTGACAATGACTATAACAGTGAAAATGACTATAACAGTGACAATGACTATAACAGTGACAATGACTATAACAGTGCCATTGACCATTTCAGTGAGAATGATTATACCAGTGACACAGTTCACAGTCGGTATATTCTTGGACCTCTCTAAAGCCTTCAATACTGTCGACCATACCATCCTCCTTTCAAAGCTTGAACATTACGGCGTTAGGGGCCTGTCCCACAATTGGTTTACCTCATATCTGTCCAACAGGATGCAGTATGTCTGCTATAATAATCACCAATCTGACTCCTCGCCATTCTTGTATGGCGTTCCCCAAGATTCCATTCTTGGTCCAGTACTGTTTTGTTGTACATAAACGACATAGTCCATGCCAGCACACTCATAAAATACAACTTATTTGCAGACGACAGTAATCTCTATGCCAGCAAGTCAGACCTCCATTCCTTGATGAGAACTATGAACACTGAATTGACTAAAGTCAGGACCTGGGTAATACGTAATCAACTGACCTTAAACCTTGAGAAAACCCAATACACTTTCTTTCACGGAAGGAAAAACCTACCCCCCAGACTTGGTACCCCTGTGCCTTGGTAATACAGTCCTCAAACACGAACAAAATCAAAATTCTTGGAGTTATTGTTGATGAGAAACTTAACTGGAGAAACCACATACAAGCCATTGACAGTAAAGTCAATAAACAGTACGGTATCATGTATCACACTCGACAGTCACTCACTCTCACAGCAATGAAAAAAATCTATCATGATCTTGTTTACCAGCACCTGATACACTGTTAAACACTATGGGGGCCTCTGGCTCTTCAAAAACACAATCTCTGGTAACTGCACAAAAGAGAGTTGTGCGGACAATGACCTACTTGACAAAAACAGATTACACAAACAAAAAATTTGCTAAATTGAATATCTTAAAGTTCGAAGATATTAACACCTACTGCTATGCCCTCTTTGTTTACAAATCTATCAATCACTTACTTGACAATAATTATTTCCAGTTCCAGAATAATCAGAGATACAACTTAAGGCACCCAGAGCTACTAAGACCACCCCCCATGCGCTCCTCTCAGTCCCAGACCTCCATAAAATATCACGGTGTGAAGGTGTGGAACAACTTGCCTCCACCCATCCGAGCAAAGACTACGCTTTCTTCCTTTAAAAGTTTAAATCATCTGTGAAAAAATATCTATTGTCTAAGTATTAATATATCTTGTAATCTATATATTTAAAACAAAGGAGTATGTCTGTGTGTTTGTTTGTTTGTTTGTGTGTCCGCACGAGAATCTCGGAAACTACTTT
Organism: Homarus americanus; assembly: GCF_018991925.1. Lineage (NCBI taxonomy): Eukaryota > Metazoa > Arthropoda > Malacostraca > Decapoda > Nephropidae > Homarus > Homarus americanus. The sequence continues at coordinate 20,273 of NW_024724244.1, read as the reverse complement.
ACCGATCTGTAATGATGATGGATGGTGTTATATGTAGTGATGATGATGGATGGTATTATATGTAGTGATGATGGATGATGTTATATGTAGTGATGATGGGTGGTGTTATATGTAGTGATGATGGATGGTGTTATATGTAGTGATGATGGATGGTGTTATATGTAGTGATGATGGATGGTGTTATATGTAGTGATGATGGATGTTGTTATATGTAGTGATGATGGGTGGTGTTATATGGAGTGATGATGGGTGGTGTTATATGTAGTGATGATGGATGATGTTATATGAAGTGATCTCAAAAAAACTCCAACCAACCCGAACCGACACAGCCCCGGCTCACACACGTAGAAAAGTCGTATTCCCGCCTATGATTTACAGCTATTTTGATCCTTAGGTTCTCTTTCATTATGGCTTACTTTTCTCTGCATTTAACCTCCACCTGTTACACCACACAGAGGTTGAAAAGTCGTATCCCATCCCACATATTATAGAAAATTTTATCCTTATGCTCTCTCTCATTACAGCTTAATTTTCTTTGATCTCTAACTTTTCTAGGCTGTCCATTCTAACAAGGTAGGTAGGTAGTCCATTCTAACGAGGTATGCCAAACGTACTATATTTTTCACACCGTGGCCTAGCGAAAGAGCCGCCCCGAGGGCGGCGATTCCGCCAGTACCTACTATATTTACAGTACCTGCTTTTATTGTACCATCAAAACAGTTTTTAGGGGAAATTATCATGTAAATAGATAAGAAATTACCATTGCAATAAATATATTTGCCCACTAGACATAACCCTGACAGCTCTGTCCTCTTGTTCAACCTTATTACTGTACAACCCATGTTGTACTGCTTCTCCACTATACTTATGTTTTCAGTTCCACTGTAATTTATGTATATACTTATAATATAAATAAAAAAATAAATACAAAAATAAATAAATAAATAAAATTAATATATATTGAAGTGATAACCGTAGTAACATTATGAGATGTTCTTATTACCACCATGCTATTGTACTATTCCAGATGTTACTAAATGTTACATAATACTTCCTTGAGATAAATGTATAGAATATATCAAATTACCGGCCGATCAGTTTGACGTCAGTAGTGGGGAATTTTCTTGAATCAATTATAGCAGATAGCATCCGATCGCAGTTAGAGAAAAGCAAATTAATCTACGACTCTCAACATGGGTTTACAAAGGGAAAATCTTGTCTAACAAATCTGCTGACTTTTTTAGGAAAGTCTTCGAGGTAGTAGATAATGTCGAGAATTACGATGTTATTTACTTAGACTTTAGCAAAGCATTTGACAGAGTACCGCATCAGAGGCTTCTGAGAAAAATTAAGGCTCATGGTATCGAAGAGAAAGTTTTAAATTGGATAAAATCATGGCTCACCGATAGAACGCAGAGGGTCAGCGTAGATGGTGTTAAATCTGAGTGGGGCCGTGTAACCAGTGGCGTTCCCCAGGGGTCAGTACTGGGCCCACTCTTGTTCATAATCTACAAAAACGATCTAGATACTGGGATCAGCAGTGACATAAGCAAGTTTGCGGATGACACCAAAATAGGGCGGCAGATTAATTCAGGGCAGGCTGCAAATGTATTACAGGAGGATCTAAATAAACTGCAGGGGTGGTCTGAAAAATGGCAAATGAAATTCAACACCAGCAAGTGCAGCGTACTTAATATTGGAAGAACAAATACTGTCAATGTATACAGCCTTAACAACATCAACCTAGAAAGTCGACTTGTGAAAGAGACCTGGGGTACTTGTAAGCCCGGACCTACGGCCTAGAAAACAGTGCGTTAATGTTCGAAATAAGGCAAACAGAGTATTGGGTTTTATATCTAGAAATGTAAGTAACAAGAGTGCAGAGATCTTATTGCAACTATATCTTGCGCTAGTCAGGCCTCACCTCGATTATGCGGTTCAATTCTGGTGCCCTTAATATAGAATGGATATCAATTCACTAGAGTCGGTGCAGCGAAGAATGACGAAAATGATTCCGGGACTTAGAAACCTTCCATATCAGGATAGGATAAAGAAACTAAACTTGCATTTCCTAGAAAGACGAAGAGTGCGGGGAGATATGATAGAAGTATTTAAGTGGGTGAAAGGAATCAATAAAGGGGATATAGATAAAGTTCTTACAATATCCGTGCAGGATAGGACTCGGAGCAACGGATTTAAGTTGGATAAGTTTAGGTTTAGGAGGGAGATAGGAAGGAATTGGTTCACAAATAGGGTGGTGGACGAGTGGAACAAGCTTAGCAACTTTGTAGTAAGTGCTGGAACGCTAGAAAGTTTCAAAAGGAGGCTGGATAGATTCATGGATGATAGAGAGTGGTAGTAACTCTCGACAGGAGCTGCCATGCACACTGCACAGGCCAACCGGCCTATTACAGACTCCTTATTTTCTTATGTTCTTTTGTTCTTATGTTAATATTGTCATTATTTACACTCTGTATCTGTGTTTTTCTGGCTAAATAAACTGTTTCAATTCAATTCAAATTACTAAGACAGTGCCTTTGACTATGAGAGTGATGATGACTATAGCAGTGACTATGACTATGGCAGTGACAATGGCTATGACAGTGCCAATGATTATAGCAGTGTCAATGATAGCATTGACAATGACTGAGAATGATTCTTATAGTGACAATGACTAAATGACAATAACTATAATTTATATATTGTCAGGCCCTTGTTTGCTTACCTGTGCTGTATTATTTGTTAAAGTGAATGTTTGTTTATTTTCACACACAGGCTCTTGGTAACGTAGACTAGGTCATTTTCCCTGTCTCGTGAAATAGTGAGTTAGTTCATTTTCTCACACACAGTCTCAAGGTAAAGTGAGTTAGTTCATTTTCCGTCTCGTGAAATAGTGAGTTATTTCATTTTCTCACACACAGTCTCAAGGTAAAGTGAGTTAGTTCATTTTCCGTCTCGTGAAACAGTGAGTTATTTCATTTTCTCACACACAATCTCATGGTAAAGTGAGTTAGTTTATTTACTTCATGGCCAAAGTATCACAGAATCACATTTCCATATTCACTCACCCAACACCGGAGGAGCTTCACCTGAGACACATTTGCTGATTAATGTTCCCAGCTATTTCTCACACTACAAATTCTCCACGAAATTAAACTCTGAGATGCAATTACGGACGTCTTGCAGACTCAGAGGCGCCTTCAGAAGGGAGTGAGCACCTACGCTTCGCTAACGCTTCCGGTTCTCTCACGTAAATGATTTCGTGTTAATGTATGTGGGGGGTGGGGTGTGGGGGGTGGGGTGGGGGGTGGGGGGGGGGATGTTAGTTTTTGTATTTATTAGATTCGAAAAGTGTCGTTATTGTGTTGATTTATTATCACTTAAAGCTTCGAATTGGCTCTAGACCTCAGTTGCAAGTTTGGAGTGACCAGAAAATAGCTGAAGAACATTACCTTATTAGATTTATTTTAAGAGTAATATTAAAGGCGTTTCTTACTCTAAAATAAATATTAATTAAATGTTTATATAAGTAATTAAGTTACCCTAATTTCATATTTTTTTCCGACGTATAGAATAGACAACAGAAATGTTCAATGTTTTAAGTTTTAGTCTTTAATACCCAAGAAACCAATACCTTCAGAGCATAAATAGCAATTAATTTTCTTTTAATCACTCGGGAAAAACAGTAATAATAAACGTTTATGTAAGTTTTTAGAGTCTTTTTAAAGCTTTGTTCCCGCCTTACGACGTCGTCTAACGAGGAGGTAAATATGGAAAATATCGGTTGACTTATTCAATAAAGAGATGAATTAATGTGCTGAATAATATTATTTTATTTCTTATACATTATTTGATATTCATTTCAGCTTAACATAATTGATGTATTCATATTTATTCTGACGTCCGATTATGACTCCATAAATTGATCCCTTATGCCCCGGGGCGATAATCTGCTATGCCATAATTATTAACTCGTTTCATAATAATCACAAATTTCAACCACATGTTTTGCTCATATTATATTCTTCTGTTAATTAATGTATGTTACTATTTCATAAAACTATGTTCCTCCATGAAGTAACAAAAGCGAAAATAGAACGAGTTTGCAAATAGTGACGTCAGTTTGGAAATGGTGACGTCAGTTTGGAAATAGTGACGTCAGTTTGGAAATAGTGGCGTCAGTTTGGAAATAGTGACGTCAGTTTGGAAATAGTGACGTCAGTTTGGAATAGTGGCGTCAGTTTGGAAATAGTGACGTCAGTTTGGGAATAGTGACGTCAGTTTGGAAATAGTGACGTCAGTTTGGAAATAGTGACGTCAGTTTGGAAATAGTGACGTCAGTTTGGAAATAGTGGCGTCAGTTTGGAAATAGTGACGTCAGTTTGGGAATAGTGACGTCAGTTTGGAAATAGTGGCGTCAGTTTGGAAATAGTGGCGTCAGTTTGGAAATAGTGACGTCAGTTTGGAAATAGTGACGTCAGTTTGGAAATGGTGACGTCAGTTTGGGAATAGAGACGTCATTTATTTGGGCGACTGCACGAACATTAGATCATTGGAATTTGTAACAAAGTATCGGATAAGATATAATGTTCAGTCTACGAAGAATAACTTAACTGGATATTATATAAATTATGGTCCTGGAAGTGCACACACACACACACACACACACACACACACACACACAGGCTTAAATACTGTTGTTGGTAATGGTGTCCAAACAAGCGGGCCCTCAAGCGACCTCTTAAACAACTACTCAATTAATACTCAATTACATTTTATATTTGAGAAAAGAAACTCAACAAGCCTTTACACTAAACACCAGTTGTTGTGTTGTTATTTTGGTTGTTGTTGTAGCGAATGATTTCAGTTTTGATTCAGGTCAAGTTAAAACAATTTTTTCCCGAATGAATCACAACTTTTGTTATGTTCGAGAAGAGAAATTCAATAAATAATAAAATTTACCACATGTTGTTATTGTTGTGTTGTTATTATTTTTTGTTATTGTATTGTTGTTGTTGTTTTGTTGTTGTTATCAATGAAATGGTATTGTTATTTTTTATTGTTGTTTTATTGTCTTGTCGTTTTTACTATTGCTGTTTTGTTGTTGTTATTGATGCTATTGTTATTGTTTTGAGGTGTTGTTATTGTCCTGGTGTTGTCGTTGCTGTTGTTATTTTTATTGTTGTTGTTGCTGAGTTATAGCGAATTACTTCAGTTTTGGGCCGAGTAAAATGTCTTCAGTCCAGCCTTGAAATTCCTCTTTTTCGCTTGATGTAGAAAACAGTGTTCCCCCCTCTGGCCGCTGTCACCCCATTACCGCCTCTACTGACCTAATGATGCACGTTTTTTACACTTGAGGGTTTTTTTTTGTGCTTTAATGCAACCAATTGTCTTGTTGATTTGCATACGATATTAGATTGTACTTAATTTGACAGGTGTGTGTGTGTGTGTGTGTGTGTGTGTGTGTGTGTGTGTGTGTGTGTGTGTGTGTGTGTGTGTGTGTGTGGGAAACAGAGACTTCTCATTGGCGGATATACTAACCAATTAGAGACGAGTGACAGTAAATAGAACATGCCGTTAGAAAAAAATATATATTTAAACTATCTGCTACTCATCCCTCAGTGGTCAACAAATTAACCAATCAGGCGTCAGCGTTCCACTAGTACATACCTGTTGCTCTCTTAAATGATGACAACAGGGTTCCATTATCACTGTGAGTTGGCTATATCCTGCCTCGAATGCCTTAAATTTGGGGCGTGTTTTTCCCCTCTTCCTGCCTGCCCCCTCTACCTCCCCTGCCCCCTCTGCCCTCCTCTCTCCCCCCTGCCTGCCATTCACCACCCAAAACAAGGCCCGCACGATATAAGAAACACAAGAGCATTATACCTTAACCGGAAGGGAAATCAGAAACCAGGAAATATTGGTGCGTGTTGAGCTGGGCATGAAATACTGTATATTGTATTTTGACGGGAGTAGGATGAATGGTGCCCAGGGCTATTGGCAAGTGTGTGTTCTCTCTCTCTCTCTCTCTCTCTCTCTCTCTCTCTCTCTCTCTCTCTCTCTCTCACCAGTCCAGGTATTGTCACTCCACTTATATATCATTTTAATGGCCAACTGGGGCAGAAGTGGAGTATTTTTACCCACGAAACTATCTTAAGGCAAACTAAATCTTTTATCTTACCTTAATATTGCTAAGAGTACCAATGCAGTTATTAATTTTTCATCCATCCTAGTCTATGCCTTCCCCTGGCCCTCCTACCCTCATCTTCACCCATTAATATTTATGTCATTATTCTCTCATCCATAATTATATGACCAAAGTGTCTCATTTTCTGTACATTTCAAGTATTTCTCTTAAAGTTTTTGCTAATCTTAGTATTTCTTAGTTTTCCTGTCAGTGTAGATTATTCTTAGCATTCACCTATAACACCACATATCAAAGGCCACCAACCTCTTTCTGGTGTCTGCTGGAGGTGTCCACGCTTCTGGTCCATACATCCTTGCTATATAAAGCCTTTCCGAAGCCTTTTCCTCAAATTGAAGTTAATGTTCCTTTTCAGTAAATCTGCTGCCGCCACCAATAATAACGAAAGCTGCCAATAAAAAAAAATAAGCATTAATAACCAAGGCAAAATAATGACACCTAATTGAGGTGTTATCAGTCATATCAAAGAGTTATAACACGTAATTAAATGATAATCCTAGGTGACGTCCCCTCTTCAGCCTTGTCTGACCTTAATCCTTTGACCAGTCTTCGTGAGGGCACTTAATGCCTTGTAATCCTGTCAAAACACTTGAATTATATCAGTCCTTGACATAGACGAGTGATTGGTGAGAAGATGTTATTGGGTTCTAATGTTTACATACAGGTAAATAATACCTTTAATTGGTCGCGTCCCAAGCTCTCTCTCTCTCTCTCTCTCTCTCTCTCTCTCTCTCTCTCTCTCTCTCTCTCTCTCTCTCTCCCCACTTGTCAGAAGATTCAAGGACTCCTTCCTTCCCTCTTCCCATCTTTCCCTCCTTTCCTTCCATCCCTTTCCTAACTTCCTCCTCTTCCTTCCCATCCTTCCCTACTCCCGCCGCCTCCTCCCCCTCTTCCTCCTCGAGCTCAAGTAATCAACAGTTATTAGGTGGTCCTCGAGGGTTCATTTTGGACTCTACAGATCTCACAATGCTCAGCTTTCATCGCTTGAAATGAGGCCGGTGTCCCAGGATGGCCCAGAATATCCCAGGATGGCCCAGAATGTCCCAGGACGGCCCAGAATATCCCAGGACGGCCCTGAATGTCCCAAGATGGCCCCAGATGACCCGCTATTATCAGTGCCAGCGATACCAGGCACTCAGTGTGTTGAGCCATCTTCCACGAGAATCCATAAATAAATATGTAAATGATTATAAACATATTAGAATAAATAAATAAAACATAACAAAAGTGGAATAACAAAATCATGAAGTTAATTATAGTGAATGAATCTATATGACTTTTTTTTTAAGTCGGATCCTCTGTTTCGTCAAATGGGATTCAAGCTCAAACCATCACAAAGTAAACAAACAGACGAGAATAATAAATTACCTTTGGATTCTTTGTAATCAGATATGATATTAATTATCGGTGACAGGTGAAGTTTACCTCATGTGATTAAACTCTGCATACTGTTCTGGTGGTTGTAACTGGTGGAAACAGTCACTGGTGGTTGTAACTGGTTGAGAGACAGTCACTGATGGTTATAACTGGTGGAGAGACAGTCACTTGTGGTTGTAACTGGTGGAGAGACAGTCACTGGTGGTTGTAACTGAGTGAGCGAAAGAAGGAAGACAGTCACTAAGTGAGTTTATGCTGGTGGGCTGATCACTGGTGGTTGTAACTGGTGGAGAGACAGTCACTAGTGGTTGTAACTGGCAGACAGTCACTGATGAATTTGTAACTTCCAAGTGGAGAGAGAAGACAGTCACTAGTGGTTACTAACTGGTGGAAGACAGTCACTAATTAGTTTAGTAGTAACTGGTGGAGAGACAGTCACTCGTGGTTGTAACTGGTGGAAGACAGTCACTGACGGTTGTGTCTGGTGGAGGGCAGTGCCTGGTGGTTGTAACTGGTGGAGAGACAGTCACCTGGTGGTTTGTAACTGGTGGAGGAAGACAGTCACTAGTGGTTGTAACTGGTGGAGAACCAGTCACTAGTGGTTGTAACTGGTGAAGAGAGCCAGTCACTGGTGGGGTGTAACTGGTGGAGAGAAGACAGTCACTAGTGGTTGTAACTGGTGGAGAGATGAAATCACTGATGAGATTTTCAACTGGTTGAGAGACAGTCACTGGTGGACATAACTGGTGGAGAACTTAGTCTTACTCGTGGATTTGTAACTGGTGGAGAGACAGTCACTAGTGGTTTAGCCAACTGGTGGAGAGAGACAGTCACTAGTGGACTGGAACAGATCATCAATCAAAGTTTTGAGACGTTCACTGGTGGATATATTTGGAGAATACTGGTTGAGACAGTCACTGAGTGGTTGTAACTGGTGGAGAGACAGTCATAGTGGATTTGTAACTGGTGGAGTGTAACTGGTGGAAGACAGTCACTCGTGGTTGTAACTGGTGGAGAGACAGTCACTGAGTAGTTATAAGTGGTTGTGAAGACAGTCACTCGCGGATTTGTAACTGGTGGAGAAGACAGTCACTCGTGGACTGTAACTGGTGGAGAGACAGTCACTGGTAGTTTATAACTGGTGGAAGACAGTCACTGGTGGTTGTAACTGGTTGAGGAGACAGTCACTCATTAGTTTGTAACTGGTGGAGAGACAGTCACTAGTGTGGTTTTAACTGGTGGAAGACAGTCAATGAGTGGATTTGTAACTGGTGGAGAAGACAGTCACTGGTGGTTGTAACTGGTTGAAGACAGTCACTGGTGGTTTGTAACTGGTGGAGAGAGACAGTCACTGGTGGATTTGTAACTAATTGGAAGACAGTCACTGAGTGGTTGTAACTGGTGGAGGGAGCTGATCACTGAGTGGTTGTAACTGGTGGGAGAAGACAGTCACTGGGGGTTGTAACTGGTGGATAGACAGTCACTGGTGGTTGTAACTGGTTGAAGACAGTCACTGGTGGTTATAACTGGTGGAGACAGTCACTGGTGGTTGTAACTGGTGGAGAGACAGTCACTGGTGGTTAGCAACTGGTGGAGAGACAGTCACTGAATGTTGTAACTGGTGGAGACAGTCACTCGTGGTTATGTAACTGGTTGAGAGACAGTCACTGAATTAGACACTGCTGGTGGAGAGACAGTCACTGAGTGGTTGTAACTTCTGGTTGAGAGACAGTCACTGAGTGGTTATAACTGGTGGAGACAGTCCATAGTGTAGTTTGTAATAACTGGTTGAGAGACAGTCACTCGTGGTTGTAACTGAATTGGAGAGACAGTCACTGAGTGGATTGTAACTGGTGGAGAGACAGTCACTGAGTGGTTGTAACTGGTTGAGGGCAGTCACTGGTGGTTAGCTTTGGGTGGAGAGACAGTCACTGAGTGGTTGTAACTGGTGGAGAAGACAGTCACTGAGAATGGTTATAACTGGTTGAGGAGACAGTCTATAAATGGTTTATATAACTGGGTGGAAGACAGTCATAGTGATTTGTAACTTTAATTGGAGAGACAGTCACTGGTGGTTACCTGCTAACTGGGTGGAGAGACAGTCACTGGTGGTTGTAACTGGTGGAAGACAGTCACTGGTGGAAGACAGAAGTACTGAGTGGTTATAACTGGTTGAGAGACAGTCACTGGTGGTTGCTGTAACTGGTGGAGAAGACAGTCACTGGTGGATTGCCCGCTGGTGGAGAGACAGTCACTGGTGGATTGCGCTGGTGGAGAGACAGTCACACTGGTGGTTGTAACTGGTGGAGAAGACAGTCACTGAGTGATTTTGTAACTGGTCAGAGACAGTCACTGGTGGTTGCCAACTGGGTGGAGAAGACAGTCACTGGTAAGTTTGCCAACTGGTGGAAGACAGTCACTGAGGTAAGTTTAGTAACTGGTGGAGAAGATGATCACCAGTGGTTTAGCAACTTTAGTGGAGGGTAGAATGCACTGGTGGTTGTGCTGGTGGAGAAGACAGTCTGGTGGTTGTAACTAGTGGAGAGAGGGAACAGTCACTGGTGGTTGTAACTGGTTGAGGAGACAGTCACTGGTGGTTGTAGCTGGGTGGAGAAGACAGTCACTGGTGGTTGTAACTGGTGGAGAAGACAGTCACTAGTGGAGGTTTGTAACTGGTGGAGAGACAGTCACTGAGGTGAGTTTATATTTGGGTGGAGACAGTCACTGAGTGGTTGCAACTGGTGGAGACAGTCACTGGTGGAGGTGTAACTGGTGGAGAAGACAGTCACTGGTGGTTTAGCAACTGGTGGAGAGCATGATGCCTGTGAGTGGTTGTAACTGGTGGAGAGACAGTCACTGGTGGTTGTAACTGGTGGAGAGACGATGACTGGTGGTTGCCAACTTTGGTGAGAGACAGAGTCACTGGTGGATTCTTTTAACTGGTGGAGAAGACAGTCACTGATGGTTGTAACTGGTGGAGAGGGCAGTCACTGGTGGTTGTAACTAGTGGAGAAGACAGTCACTGGTGGTTGTAACTGGCGGATGGAGAGAGACCATCACTGGTGGTTGTAACTGGTGCGAGACAGTCACTGGTGGTTGTAACTGGTGGAGAGACGATCACTGGTGGTTGTAACTGGTTGAAGACAGTCACTGGTGGTTATAACTGGTGGAGACAGTCAATGGTGGTTGTAACTGGGTAGAGACAGTCACTGGTGAGTTTGTAACTGGTGGAGAGAGAACAGTCACTGGTGGGTGTAACTGGTGGAGACAGTCACTCGTGGTTGTAAATGGTGGGAGAGACAGTCACTGGTGATTTATAACTGGTTGAGAGACAGTCACTGGTGGTTGTAACTGGTGGAGAAGACAGTCACTAAGTGGTTGTAGCTGGTGGAGGGCGGTCACTGTGATGGTTGTAACTGGTGGAGAACCAGTCACTGGTGGATTTGTAACTAGGTGGAGAATGCTGGTGGATTTAGCAACTGGTGGAGAGAGATAGTCACTGAGTGGTTGTAACTGGAAGACAGTCACTGGTAGTTTATAACTGGTGGAGAGACAGTCACTGGGGGAGGTTTAGCTTTGGTGGAGAGAGACAGTCACTGGGGGGTTGTAACTGGCGTTGGAGAGACAGTCACTGGTGGTTTATACTTTGGTTGAGAGACAGTCATGTTGGTTGTAACTGTTGGAGACAAGTCATAGTGGTTGTAACTGGTGGAGACAGTCTTCAAGGTGGTTATAACTGGGTTGAGAGACCGGAGTCACTCGTGGTTGTAACTGGTGAAGACAGTCAACTCGTGGATTTGTAACTAGTGGAGAAGACAGTCACTGATTGGGAATTCTGCTTCAGACAGGAAGACAGTCACTCAGTGGATTGTAACTTTGAATTGGAGAGAGACAGATCACTGGAGGTAGTTTATAACTGGTTGAGAGACAGTGCTGAAGTGGTTTAGCAGCTGGTGAAGACAGTCACTGGTGGTTGTAACTGGTGGAGAAGACAGTCACTGGTGAGACATAACTGGTGGAGAGGCAGAGTCACTGGTGGATTTGTAACAATTGGAGAAGACAGTCACTGAGTGGTTGTAACTGGTGGAGAGAACCAATCACTGAGTGGTTGAAACTAGTGGAGGCCAGTCACTGAAATTGGGTTCCTTAACTGGTGGAGAGAGACCAGTCACTGATGGTTGTAACTGGTGGAGGAACCAGTCACTGAGTGGTTTGTAACTGAGTGGAAGGGCAGGTCCTGGTGAAATTGTAACTGGTGGAGAAGACAGTCACTGATGGTTGCTTAACTGGTGGAGAGACAGTGCTGATGGTTGTAACTGGTGGAGAAGACAGTCACTGGTGGGTGTAACTGGTGGAGAAGACAGTCACTGGTGGAGATTGTAACTTGTGGAGAGAGAGCAGGTCACTACAATTGGGTGTAACTGGTGGAGGAACGAGTACTCGTAGTTGTTACTGGTGGAGGAGACAAGTCACTGAGTGGTTTGCAACTGGACAGAGAGACAGTCACTGGTGGTTGTAACTGGTTGAGAGACAGTCACTGGTGTGATTTATAACTGGTGGAGAGGGCAGTCACGGTGAACATGGTGGAGAGACAGTCACTGGTGGTTGCAACTGGTGGAGGGCAGTGCAGGTGGTTATAACTGGTGCAGACCAGACAGTCACTGAGTGGTTGTAACTGGTGGAGAGAGACAGTCACTGGTGGTTATAACTGGTGGAGAAGACGGTCACTGGTGGTTTTGCTTAACTGGTGGAGAACCACTAATTGGATTTGTAACTGGTGGAGAGACGAGTACTGGTGGTTGTAACTGAATTGGAGAAGGCAGTCACTGGTGGGTGTAACTGGTGGAAGACAGTCACTGGTGGACATAACTGGTGGAGAAGACAAATTATTCGTGGGTTTATAACTTCGTGGAAGACATCATAAAATAAGTTATAACTGGTGAGAACAGTCACTGGTGGTTTTAACTGGTGGAGAGACAGTCACTCTATTAGTTGTAACTGGTGGAGAAGACAGTGCTGGGGGTTATAACTTCTGGTTGAAGACAGTCACTGGTGGATTTGTAACTGGTGGAAGACAGTCACTGGTGATTTATAACTGGTTGAAGACAGTCACTGGTGGTTAACTGGTGGAGAGACAGTCACTGGTGGTTTGTAACTGGTGGGGCCAAAACTGGTGGAAGACAGTCACTTCGTGGTTGCTGGTGGAGACAGTCACTGGTGGTTATAAGTGGTTGAGACAGTCCTCGCGGTTGCCAACTGGTGGAGAAGACAGTCACTCGTGGATTTGTAACTGGTGGAGAAGACAGTCACTTTGAGTGGATTTATAACTGGTGGAGAGACAGTCACTGGTGAAGTTGTAACTGGTTGAGGAATAGTACTCGTGGTTTGTAACTGGTGGAAGACAGTCACTGGTGGTTGCAACTGGTGGAGAGACAGTCAATATGAGGTAGTTTGTAACTGGTGGAGAGACAGTCACTGGTGGTTAGCATGTAACTGGTTGAGAGACAGTCACTGATGTAGTTGTAACTGGTGGAGAGAGACAGTCACTGAAAGAAGGTGGTTGTAACTGGTGGAGACAGTGCACTGGTGGTTGTAACTGGTGGAAGACAGTCACTGGTGGTTGTAACTGGTGGAGACAGTCACTGGGGGTTGTAACTGTTGGATAGACAGTCACTGAGTGGTTGTAACTGGTTGAGAGACAGTCACTGAGTGGTTATAACTGGTGGAGAGACAGTCACTGAGTGAACATAGCTGGTGGAGAGACAAGTCACTGGTGGTTGTAACTGGTGGAGAGACAGTCACTGGTGGTTGTAACTGGTGGAAGACCAGTCACTCACAATAGTTGTAACTGGTGAAGACAGTCACTGGTGGGTGTAACTGGTGGAGAAGACAGTCACTGGTGGTTGTAACTGGTTTAGAGACAGTCACTGGTGGTTATAACTGGTGGAGACAGAGTCACTGGTGGTTGTAACTGGTTGAGGGCGTCATCAAGTGGTTTGTGGCTTTAGGGTGGAGAAGACATGATGCTACAATTGGTTGTAACTGGTGGAGAGACAGTGGTGGTTGTAACTGGTTGAGAAGACAGTCACTGTTGGATTTGTAACTGGTCAGAGACAGTCTCTGTTGGTTGTAACTGGTGAGGAGAGACAGTCACTGAGTAGTTTATAACTGGTTGAGACGATCACTCGTGGTTGTAGCCAACTGGTGGAAGCCGATCACTCGTGGTTGTAACTGGTGGAAGACAGTCACTGGTGGTTATAACTGGTGGAGACAGTCACTACCAAAGTGGTTGTAACTGAGGTGGAGAACTTGATCACTAGTGGAGACGATGCTGGTGGTTATAACTGGTTGGGGGCAGTCACTGGTGGATTTGTAACTGGTGGAGACAGAGTCACTGGTGGTTGTAATGGGTGAGAGACAGTCACTGGTGGTTGTAACTGGTGGAAGACTTAGTCACTGGTGGTTGTAACTAATTGGAAGACAGTCACTGGTGGTTTGTAACTTTGGTGTAGAAGACAGTCACTGAGTGGCGTTGTAACTGGTGAAGACAGTCACACAGTGGTGCATAACTGGTGAGAGAGGAAGGAGTCACTAGTGGTTGCCAACTGGTGAAGACAGTCTGCTGGTAGTTTGTAACTGAGGTGGAGAGAAGACAATCACTGGTATGGATTTGTAACTGTTGGTGGAGAACAGTCACACAGAGTGAAAGTTTCATAACTGGTGGAGAAGACAGTCACTGAGTGGTTGTAACTGGTGGAAGACAGTCACTTAATTTAGTTTGTAACAGGTGGAGACAGTCACTGGTGGTTGTAACTGGTGGAGAGAGAGACAGTCACTGGTGGTTGCTATTTAATTGGAGAACGATCACTGAGAGTGGTTGTAACTAATTGGAAGACAGTCACTGGTGATTTGTAACTGGTGGAGAAGACAGTCACTGGTAGAATTTTAACACAATTGGAGAAGACAGTCACTAGCCTGTGGTTGTAACTGGTGGAGAGACAGTCACTGGTGGTTGTAACTGGCATTGGAAGAGTCACTGGTGGTTGTAACTGGTGGAGAGAGAGAGGCAGTGACTGGTGGTTGTAAATGGTGGAGGAGACAGTCACTGAAGTGGTTGTAGCTTGGTGGAGAAGACAGTCACTGATGGTTGTAACTGGTGGAGAAGACCAGTCACTGGTGGTTTGTAACTGGTGGAGAGAGACAGTCACTAGTGGATTTAGCAACTGGTGGAAGAAGACATTGATCACTGGTGGTTGTAACTGGTTGAGAAGACAATCACTGAGTGGTTGTAACTGGTGAAGAAGACAAGTCACTGGTGGTTGCAACTGATTTAGAAGACAGTCACTGTGGTTTACTTTAATTGGAGGAACCAGTCAATGGTGGATTTGTAACTGGTGGGAGACAGTCATGGTGGTTGTAACTTGGTGGAGAGACAGTCACTGGTGGGTGTAATGTGGGTGGAGAAGACAGTCACTCGTGGTTGTAAATGGTGGAGAGACAGTCACTGGTGGTTATAACTGGTTGAGAGCAGTCACTGGTGGTTGTAACTGGTGGAGAGACAGTCATAAAGTAGTTTAGCAACTGGTGGAAGACGATTACTAGTGGTTTGTAACTGGTGGAAGACAGTCACTGGTGGTTGTAACTGAATGGAAGACAGTCACTGGTGGTTTTGTAACTGGTGGAGATAGTCACTGAGTGGTTGTAACTGGTGGAGAGACAGTCTACTGGTGGTTACCTTAACTGGTGGGGCGTGCTGGGGGTTGTAACTGGTGGAGGAACCAGTCACTGGGGGAGTTTGTAACTGGTGGAGACAGTCACTGGTGGATTTGTAACTGGTTGAGACAGTGCTGGTGTGGTTGCTTAACTGGTGGAGAAGACAGTCACTGATGGAACAACTGGTGGAGAAGACAGTCACTGGTGGTTATAACTGGTTGAGGGCAGTCACTCGTGGTTGTAGCAGGTGGAGAACAGTCTGCTCGTGAACATAACTGGTGGAGAGAGACAGTCACTGGTGATTGCCTCTTGTTGAGAACCCAGTCACTGAGTGGACTGCTTGCTGGTGGAGAATAAGTCTACTGAGTGGTTGCATAACTGGTTGAGCAAGTCACTGTGGTTATAACTGGTGGAGAGAGACAGTCACTGAGTGGTTTGTAACTGGTGGAAGACAGTCACTTGCTGGTGGTTGTAACTGGTGGAGAAGACAGTCACTGGTGGTTGTAACTGGTGGAGAGACCAGTCACTGGTGGATTGTAACTTTGTTGGAGAGACAATCACTGGTGGTTGAAACTGGTGGAGACAGTCACTGGTGGTTAGCAACTGGTGGAGGAGAGACAGTCACTGATGGTTGCTTTAACTGGTGGAGGAGCAGTCACTGGTGGTTGTAAGCACTAGTGAAGGGCAGCAGTCACTGGTGGGTGTAACTGGTGGAGGGAACCAGTCACTGATGAACATAACTGGTGGAGAGACAGTCACTGATGATTGTAACTGGTGGAGAGACAGTGCTGGTGGGTGTAGCTTCTGGTGGAGAAGACGATGCTGTGGTGGGTGTAACTTAATGAAGGCAGAAGTCACTGAGTGGGTATAACTGGTGGAAGACAGTCACTAGTGTGGTTGTTACTGGTGGAGAGACAAGTCACTGGTGGTTATAACTGGTTGAAGACAGTCACTGGTGGTTGTAACTGGATTTGAGAGACAGTCACTGGTGGATTTATAACTGGTGGAGAAGACAGTCACTGAGTGGATTTATAACTGGTGGAAGACAGTCACTGGTGAAGTTTATAACTGGGTGGAGAGAGACAGTCACTGGTGGTTATAACTGGTGGACAGACAGTCACTAATTGGTTGTAACTGGTGGAGAGACAGTCACTGGTGGTTATAACGCTGGTGGAGAGACGGTCACTGGTGGTTGCGTTGGAGAGACAGTCACTGGTAGGTTGTAACTGGTGGAGAGACAGTCACTGGTGGTTTGTAACTGGTGGAAAGAAACAGTCACTGGTGGTTGTAACTGGTGGAAGACAGTCACTGATGGTTTGTAACTGTGGTGGAGAAGACAGTCACTGGTGGATTTGTAACTGGTGGAAAGACTGTGATCACTGGTGGGTGTAACTGGTGGAGAAGACAGTCACTGAGGTGGTTGTAACTGGTGGAAGACAGTCGCAAGGTAGTTTGTAACTGGTGGAGAGACAGTGCTGATGGTTGTAACTGGTGGAGAGACAGTCACTGAGCTGGGGTGTAACTGAGTGGAGAGACAGTCACTGAGTGGGTGTGTAACTTGTGGAGAAGGCAGTCACTGGTGGGTGGCAACGCTGGTGGAGAAGACAGTCACTGATGGTTGTTCTGGTGGAGAGACAGTGCTAGTGGTTATAACTGGATTTGAAGACAGTCACTGGTGGTTGTAACTGGTTGAAGACAGTCACTGGTGGACGCCTTTAGTGAAGACAGTCACTGAGTGAGATTTACCTTTAATTTGGAGAACCAGTCACTGGTGAAAGATTTATAACTACAATTGAGAGAACGAAGTCACTGGTGGTTGCTCTTGCTGGTGGACAGACCAGTCTCACTGAGTGGTTGTAACTGGTGGAGAGACAGTCACTGGTGGTTATAACTGGTGGAGAAGACGGTCACTGAGTGGTTATAATGGTGGAGAGACATTGATCACTGGTGGTTGTAACTGGTGGAGAAGACAGTCACTGGTGGTTGTAACTGGTGGAGAAACAGTCACTGGTGGTTGTAACTGGTGGAGAAGACAGTCACTGATAGGTTGTAACTGGTGGAGAGACAGTCACTGGTGGTTGTAACTGGTGGAAAGACAGTCACTGGTGGGTGTAACTGGTGGAGAAGACAGTCACTGGTGAGTGGTTTAGCAACTGGTGGAAGACAAGTCACACTGGTGGTTGTAACTGGTGGAGAGACAGTCACTGGTGGTTGTAACTAGTGGAGAGAGACAGTCACTGAGTGGTTGTAACTGGTGGAGAGACAGTCACTGGTGGTTGTAACTGGTGGGAAGACAGTCACTGTGGACTTTAACTTTGGTGGAGAAGACTGCAGTCACTGGTGGTTATAACTGGTGGAAGACAGTCACTGGTGGTTGCTTAACTTTGGTGGAGGAACAGTCCTCGTGGTTATAACTGGTGGAGGCAGTCACTGGTGGTTATAACTGGTGGAGAGACAGTCACCAGGTGGTTGCAACTGGTGGAGAGAGAGACAGTCACTGAGTGGTTATAACTGGTGGACAGACAGTCACTGGTGGATATGGCTGGTGGAGAGACAGTCACTGGTGGTTATAACTGGTGGAGAGGAACCCGGTCACTGAGTGGTTTGTCTTCAGGTGAGAGAGACAGTCACTGGTGGTTGTAACTGGTGGAGAGACAGTCACTGGTGGTTGTAACTGGTGGAAGACAGTCACTGGTGGTTGTAACTGGTGGAGACAGTCACTGGTGGTTGTAACTGGTGGAGGGCTTCAGTCACTGATGGTTGCTTAACTGGTGGAGGGCAGTCACTGGTGGTTGTAACTGGTGGAAAGACAGTCACTGGTGGGTGTAACTGGTGGAGAAGACAGTCACTGGTGGTTGTAACTGGTGGAGAGACAGTCACTGGTGGTTGTAACTGGTGGAGAGAAGACAGTCACTGGTGGATTTGTAACTGGTGGAGAGAGACAGTCACTGGTGGTTGTAACTGGTGGAGAGACAGTCACTGGTGTGGTTGTAACTGGTGGAGAGAGACAGTCACTGAGTGGTTGTAACTGGTGGAGAACCAGTCACTGGTGGATTCTAACTGGGTGGAGATATTTCAGTGGGTTTAACTGGGGCGGGGAAGCAGTCACTCGTGGTTGTAACTGGTGGAGAAGACAGTCACTGACGGTTGTATCTGGTGGAGAGACAGTCACTGTAGTGAGATTTGTAACTGGTGGAGGAATGATCACTGGTGGACATGGCAATTGGAGAAGACAGTCACTGGTGGGTGTAACTGGTGGAGAAGACAGTCACTGAGTGGTTGTAACTTTGGTGGAAGAAGACAGTGCTGGTGGTTGTAACTGGTGGAGGGCAAAGTCACCAGTGAGACATAACTGGTGGAGAAGACAGTCACTGGTGGGAGTACCAACTGGTGGAGAGACAGAGTCACTGGTGGACATAACTGGTGGAGAATGATGCTGAGTGGTTATAACTGGTTTGACAGTCACTGGTGGTTTGCTGGTGGAAAGACAGTCACTCGTGGTTGTAACTGGTGGAGAGACAGTCACTGGTGGTTGTAACTGGTGGAGAGAGACAGTCACTGAGTGGTTGTAACTGAATTGAGAGACACAGTCACCAGTGAGTTTAGCAACTGGTGGAGAGACAGTCACTGGTAGGTTTGTAACTGGTTGAGAGACAGTCACTGGAGTGGTTATAACTGGTGGAGAGACAGTCACTGGTGGTTGTAACTGTTGGAGACAGTCACTGGGGGTTGTAACTGGTGGAGAGACAGTCACTGGGGGGTTATAACTGGTTGAGAGACAGTCACTGGTGGATTTGTAACTGGTGGAGAAGACCCAGTTACTGGTGGTTATAACTGGTTTGAGGCAGATACTGGTGGTTGTAACTGGTGGAGAGACAGTCACTGGTGGTTGTAACTGGTGGAGAGACAGTCACTGGTGGGTGTAAAAGGTGGAGAAGACAGTCACTCGTGGTTGTAACTGGTGGAAGACAAATGCTGAAATTAGAGATTTTCTAACTGGTTTGAGAGACAGTCACTCGCAGTTGTAACTAGTGGAGGGCAGTCATAAATGGTTGTAACAGGTGGAGACTGATCACTGTAGTGGTGCAACTGGTGGAAGAGAGACAGTCACTGGTGGATTTGTAACTGGTTGGGGATGATCTCATGGTTGTAACTGGTGGAGACAGTCACTGGTGGTTGTAACTGGTTGAAGACAGTCACTGGTGGTTGTAACTGGTAGAGAAGACTGAGTCACTGGTGGTTCCATAACTGGGTGGAGAAGACAGTCACTGAGTGGTTGTAACTGGATTTTGAGGGAGCAGTCACTGGTGGTTATAACTGAGTGAAGATAGTCTGCACAGGTGGTTTGTAACTGGTGAGAGAGACAGTCACTGGTGAGGTTGTAACTGGTGGAGAGAACAGAAGTCACTGGTGGATTTGTAACTGAATTGGAGAGAGACAGTCACGCTGGTGAGATTTGTAACTGGTTTGAAGACAGTCACTGGTGGTTATAACTGGTGGAGAAGACAGTCACTCGTGGTTGTAACTGGTTGAGAGACAGTCACTGAGTGGGTGTAACTGGTGGAGGGCGATCACTGGTAGGTTGCATAACTGGTTTGAAGACAGTCCTCACTGGTGGTTGCTACTACTTTGGAGAACAGTCACTGGTGGTTGTAACTGGTTGAGAGACAGTCACTCGTGGTTGTAACTGGTGGAGGAGTCACTGGTGGTTGTGCAAGAGGGCAAGTCACTGGGTGATGGATTTGTAGCTGAATGGAGAGACAGTCACTGGTGAACATAACTGGTTGAAGACAGTCACTCGTGGTTGTAACTGGTGGAGGAAGACAGTCACTCGTGGTTTAGCAACTGGTGGAGAGACAGTCACTGGTGGATTTATAACTGGTGGAGAGACAGTCACTGGTGGTTGTAACTGAATTGGAGAGACAGTCACTGGTGAAGACAATTCACTGATGGTTGTAACTGGTTGAGAGACAGTCAC
>NW_024724243.1:17500-21002 GCF_018991925.1 Homarus americanus | reverse complement strand
TGCCTCTCCCACCTCCACCTTGCTTCACGATTGTTTTATGTTGTATTAATATGTATATACTGTTAATGTTTAGGTTAAGTTTGGTTAAGGGTAATTTATAGGAAGCTGAATATTTTGTTAAGGAATTTATGGTACTTTATTATACACAACGAAAACTCGCATCCTTTGTCTACCCTTTTATATTTCGATTGTCTTTGTTTTTTTATTGTTGTTACCTGTTGGGATCTGGGTAGACTTTTAACTATATTCTAAATCCCCAACTCGTAACAACCATAAATACAAAATTTAAAAAATAATCAAGAGTGAGAAACGATATATGTATGTTGTGTTGTCAATGGTAAGAGAAACAATTCAGACCCTGCAATTGTGTGTAAATGAGACAGAAAGACAGATCAGCAACCTGGGATGCCATATGGCAGCAGGGTCTACCATTAGACAACACATTATGCTTCAAATATCTTCCCAGGCGGTAGTACCTCTCTGTTTGATAGCTGCCTACTACCTACGTAGGTAGTAAGTTAGGTTAGGTTAGGTTATCAAACTCATAAACTCATAAAACGTAAAGGATTTAACATTTTTATACAAGTTAACGATAAAAAACAGCATTTGATCTTATAATGAAAACAACAACATTATAGTATTAAGCTTTAAATATAATGTAGATAACCGAACCTCCCCTCCCCCTCCTCACCCCTCACCCCTCCCCCTCCTCACCCCTCACCCCGCACCCCGCACCCCTCACCCCTCACCTCATCCCTCATGATATCAACTTTACTTCTCAACTTCAGTTTCCAGACGATATTTTTTCCCCTACAAGTTCATTGGGTTGGGTAAGGTTAGGTTAGGTTAGGTTAGGTTAGGTTAGGTTAGGTTAAAATGTTGTTTTAAATCTCAGTGTTCCTCTCTGGCCTGAACCTGTCCATGATCTTTGCACCTCTTGATTAATACCTGTAATATACACAGGTAAATCAAGTATAAATAAGAAATTGTAAAGGACTGTATATATATATATATATATATATATATATATATATATATATAAATATATATATATATATATATATATATATATATATATATATATATATATATATATATATATATATATATATATATATATAGCATCATTCTGTATAAGTCCCTTTAAATTTCCTCACATGGACGTTATACATGTTGAGGTTATGCCTGGAGGCCTGAGTCTTGTACTCCACCATCATAAAGCCGATGTATACACTGACTAACGAGCAAATATTCCTTTTATTTCATCATCACTACCTTACATCAATAGCCCCCAACCTTCTTATTACACCTAAAACCTCCAATAAATCACAAGAGAAACCTCACAAACATCCTGGGAGAAGAAGAAAAATATCAACAGTGTAGGAAGCCTGAACGAGTTAAAGGTAAACAAACTTCTCGTTCAGATCGACCAGAAACAACGCCTCCGAGTATGTGATCTAAGAACAATGGCGGACACAAGGCAGCCTCTACTTTAACTTCCTCGAGGCAGATCAGGCAGAGTTAGGGGAACATATATTAGGGTCTGGGTAAAGAGAACACTAGGAATTGGAAGAGCAAAACGGCACCAGCAAGATATTGACCGATAAAAGAAGCGATAATTCATGACAAGAAGATGAGAGAAAAGAAGATGGAGGAGCGAGTAGTGGAGGAGAGATGAATGCAATTGAGGTGACCCAATAACAGAGACGAGAACAGAGAGAGAGAGAGAGAGAGAGAGAGAGAGGAAAGAACGTGAGAACAATAATAATCCAAAGAAAATAAGGAAGATAAACAAAAATATACATAATAGGTTAAAGGTATACATATACATACAGGGAGTCTCAGAAAAATGTATACACACTTGTTGGTTACGTCACACATCAATACAAAAATTATAAGGCAGTGTGTATATTTTTCTGAGACTCCGTGTATGTATATGTATAGTGGAGGAGACGGGAAGGGAGGAGGAGTAGGTGGGAGGAGGGAGGAAGAGGAGGGTGAAAGAAGGGAAGGAAAGGGGAGGAGGAGAAAGAAGAGGATGAGGAGGCGGAGAGAATGAAGAGGAGGAGGAGGAGGAGGAGGAGGAAGAATAGGAAGAGGAGTAGGAGAAGGAGGAGGAGGAAGAGGAGGAGGAAGAGGAATACAAGGAGGTTTCCACCACAACTTCTGCTATCATGAGTCATAAGTAACCACACACACACACACACACACACACCACCCAGGGTACAATTAAATTATTTCCAGGACGCTACAACACGCATCCACAACACCTAGAGTACAATATCAGGCACTCACAACACCTAGTGTACAATATCACGAACTCAAAGCACACAGAGTACAATTAAAACATCCACAAGATGCTACAACCGACATCCAAAACACCCAGAGTACAATATCAGGCACTCAAAACACCCAGAGTACAACATCATCCACAACACCTAGAATACAACAGCAGACACTCAAAACACCCAGAGTACAACATCAAGCATCCATAACACCCAGAGTACAACATCAAGCATCCATAACACCCAGAGTACAACATCAAGCATCCATAACACCTAGAGTACAAACCAACATTTCCAGGTACTCGGAATTGGCAGTCAGAGTACAGTAGAGTACATTCACCTAACCTCCACTAGCTTACTGCGTATTTGATCCGGTAATTGAGTCATACAATATTCACCTGTCCGTAACAAAAGGCAGGGGAGGTGCTGGGAGGTCCTGTGGGGTGCTGGGAGGTGTTGTGAGGGATTGTGAGATGCTGGGACGTGCTGTGAGGTGCTGTGAGGTACTGGGTAGTGTTGTGATGTGCTGTGAGGTGCTGAGGGGCGCTGTGAGGTGCTATGAGGTGCTGTGAGGGGTTGCCACCGATACAGACACCCGCCTCTCCATGCCCTGCCACGCCCCTCCACGCCCCTCCACGCCCCTCCACGCCCTTCCACGCCCCTCCACCCAATTCACTTCCCTGGTGTTTACTTATCGACTGTTTGGATTGGTTAATGAGCTGACCAATAGAAGGATATCTCTGTTTGGGTGTATGACGTGTTTTCTTTGGTAAATGAATTAACCAATAGGAGACCGATATAGGTGGTTGGGTATTTACTTTGTGTTTTTATTGGTTAAAAAGTGACCAATAGGAACTCGATCCCTGGGCTTGGATATTTATCACGTGTTTTCTTGGTTAAATAAACTGACCAATAGGAACACGACTCCTAAGGTTGGTAAATAAATTGACCAATGGGAGACGGAGGCTGTGTTTATCTCTATTCAACATGTGTTATTGTCTTGATTGATTTGACCAATAGGAGACAGAGAATCGTAATTGTATATTCATGACGTGGAGTGTTTGAGAAGTGAATTACCAATGAGAAACCGGTGCTTCTCTATACATATTTATTGTGTGTTTTGATTAGTGGATCAACTGACCAGCAGAGATGTTGCGTCAGTGTTTGAAATTATTTACGAAGTGATTTGATTGGTGAATGAACTGACCAATAGTGGG
>NW_024724243.1:0-12500 GCF_018991925.1 Homarus americanus | reverse complement strand
TCTCACTAATCTTCTTCTGACTTGTTATGACTGTGCCAAGACAGCTTTGGTCATATCACTGGCAATGTCTTTGTTTGTGTAAGTTCTTTGGTTCTTTTCACTGATTTGCCTGATTAAAACACCGTATCTCAAAGCATCTCTCAATGTAGGCAACTCCCACTTCAGGAGCCTCCCAGACCCAAGATAGTGACTGAGATGGCTGGATTTTTGGTTCCTCGTCCTGACACAAGCAGCCATCGCAAATATTACCAACTTATAAATGCATCAGAATCTGAAACAGAAAAAAATATTGTCAGTTGGGTTGTTAAAGAATGAAGTCAGAAAGCAATGTTCACTATTTAATTGTAATGCACTAATGCAGCTGTACGTTAGATTTTCGATAAATTTCACGCTAAAATTTACCGAGCAAAAGGTTGCAAAATATTGAAACTGAAATTATTTTCTGTTTATCTACACTAAAATCTACCAAAAAAGTGATGGGCCATTAGTTTTAGCTGATCTTCCCTCCTATGACACACCCTACTGCCACACTACAGTCACACTACACTGTCACACTACAGTCACACTACACTGCCACACTACACTGCCACACTCCACTGCCACACTACACTGCCACACTACACTGCCATACTGTCACACCACACTGTCACACCACACTGCCACACTACACTGTCACACTACACTGCCACACTACACTGTCACACGACAGTCACACTAAACTGTCACACTACACTGCCACACTACACTGTCACACTACACTGTCACACTACACTGTCACACTACACTGTCACACTACACTGTCACACTACAGTCACACTACACTGTCACGCTACACTGCCACACTACAGTGACACTACACTGCCACACTACACTGTCACACTACACTGTCACACAACGCTGTCACACTACACTGCCACACTACAGTGTCACACTACACTGTCACTACACTGTCCCACTACACTGCCACACTACACTGTCACACTACACTGTCACACTACACTGTCACACTACACTACCACACTACACTGTCACACTACGCTGTCACACTACACTGTCACACTACACTGCCACATTACAGTGACACTACACTGACACACTACACTGTCACACTACACTGCTACACTACACTGCCACACTATACTATCACACTACACTGCCACACTACAGTGACACTACATTGTCACACTACACTGTCACACTACACTGCCACACTACACTGCCACACTACACTGTCACAGTACACTGTCACACTACGCTGCCACACTACGCTGCCACACTACGCTGTCATTCTACACTGTCACACTACACTGTCACACTACACTGCCACACTACACTGTCACACTACACTGCCACCCTACGCTGTCACACTACACTGCCACACTACACTGTCACACAAATATACACTACCCTACTCAATTATGCCTATCATAACAATAACATACATACATACATACATACATACATACATACTGTGCATACATACATAACACAAACCACTGTTATATGACCTTTACAATTTACATCTCCACTTCCCATGTTAATTATATTACTAAATGATGCCTTAATCACCTTAATTAATCACCTTAATTACATATTTTTAATGAGCCATTAACCCTAAGATGGTTCTGACTTGTTTAATGTTGGTTGTTTGCACCAGATGGTCTCAGATGGTTGTTGACTCACACTCAACATTCTTGCTGTTGTAAAGTATTAATTGTTTCCCTTATAATTTCTAAGTTATTTTTTATTTTATTCCTTTTGTGTGTTATGAACAGGGACATATTCTTAGTATGCGAAATATATTCTTAGTGTACGAAATATATCCCCAGTAATACGAAATGTATCCCCAGTACTACGAAATATATACCCAGTAATACGAAATATATGCCCAGTAATACGAAATATATCCCCAATACTACGAACTATATCCCCAGTACTACGAAATATATCCCAAGTACTACGAAATATCCCAGTAATACGAAATATATCCCCAGTACTACGAAATATATCCCCAGTACTACGAAATATATCCCCAGTACTACGAAATATATCCCCAGTACTACGAAATATATCCCCAGTACTACGAAATATATCCCCAGTACTACGAAATATCCTAGTAATACGAAATATATCCCCAGTACTACGAAATATCCTAGTAATACGAAATATATCCCCAGTAATACGAAATATATCCCCAGTACTACGAAATATATCCCCAGGAGTACGAAATATATCCCCAGTACTGCGAAATATCCCAGTAAATACGAAATATATCCCCAGTAATTCGAAATATATCCCCAGTACTAAGAAATATATCCCAATAGCATGAAAGCCTTATAATGATACTTAACCACAAGAAAAATAACTAATGAGCATGATACTATTATACTCTTTTACCCCTGAGGTATAATTATACTCTCTGAGGTTAAGCAAATAAGGAAATTGTATCTGATTATATGCTTACTAACTGGTGGGACCATAATTGACCCACCTGGAGTTAATATAATTTGGTAGGTGTTATATATGTGTGTGTGTGTGTGTGTGTGTGTGTGATATATATGTGTGTGTGTGTGTATGTGTGTGTGATATATGTGTGTGTGTGTGTGTGTGTGTGTGTGTGTGTGATATATGTATGTGTGTGTGTGTGTGTGACTTTTGGTTCGTTGAGCAGAGGGAAAATATTAATTTTTTTATGTATGTTTTTTTTATCGCGTTATCTAACTATCTGTCTGTCTGTCTCTCATTCTATAAATCCAGTTACTCTCCTCCCTCCCTATTTCCCCCACCCTTACCCCTCCACCCTCACCCTCACCCTTACCCCTCCACCCTCACCCCCACCCTTACCCCCACACCCCCACCCTTACCCCCCACCCTCTCCCCCACCCTTACCCCCACCCTCACCCCCACCCATACCCCACACCTTCACCCCCAACCCCCACCCTCTACTCTACAACTCCATTCCCCCCACTTCACCTCTCCCCCCACCTCTACCCCCACATTCCCCACCCCCCCACCTCTCCCCACCCTTGCTTCCCCCCACACTTCACCTCCACCCCCCCACTCCCTACTCCCCACCACCTCACCCTCATCTAACCCCCCACTCCCCACCTCTCTCTCACCCCTCACCCCCCCACCCGCATCATACACCCGGTCCATTAGGGTAGTTGGCACAAGCGTTAATATGTAATACGTGAAGCAACGGTTAATAGGCTTAACCCTCCATGGTCGCCACTACACAATAAATGGCTAACTGGCAACTCTTATTCTCCTCCCGGCCAGTAGATTAGTGGATGGATGGATGGATGGATGGATGGAAGAATGGATGGATGGATGGATGGATGGATGGATGGATGAATGAATGAATGAATGGATGGATGGATGGATGGATGGATGCATGGATGGAGGCATGGATGGATGCATGGATGGAGGCATGGATGGATGCATGGATGGATGGATGCATGGATGGATGGATGGATGGATGGAGGCATGGATGGAGGCATGGATGGAGGCATGGATGGATGAATGGATGGATGAATGGATGGATGGAAGGATGGATGGAAGGATGGATGGAAGGAAGGATGGATGGATGGATGGATGGATGGATTCATACATGCATCCATCCATCCATCCATCTATGGATGAATGGATGGATGGAAGGATGGATGGAAGGATGGATGGATGGATGGATGGAAGGATGGATGGATGGATGGATGGATGGATGCATACATGCATCCATCCATCCATCCATCTATGGATGAATGGATGGATGGAAGGATGGATGGAAGGATGGATGGAAGGATGGATGGATGGATGGATGGATGGATGCATGCATGGATGGATGGATGGATGGATGGATGAATGGATGGATGGATGGAAGGATGGATGGATGGATGGATGGATGGATGGATGGATGGATGGTCGCCACTACACAATATATGGTTAACTGGCAACTCTTATTCTCCTCCCGGCCAGTAGATTAGTGTATGGATGGATGGATGGATGGATGGATGGATGAATGGATGGATGGATGGATGGATGGATGGATGAATGGGTGGATGGATGGATGGATGGAGGGTTGGTGTGGTGGTTGGTTCGGTGGATGGATGGGTGGATGGATGGATGGATGGATGGATGGATGGATGGATGGATGGATGGAGGGTTGGTATGGTGGTTGGTGTGGTGGTTGGTTCGGTGGATGGATGGATGGATGGATGAATGGATGGATGGTGGATGGTATGGTGGTTGGTTGGTTGGTTGGTTCGGTGAATGGATGGATGGATGGTCGACCAGTGAATGTAGACAATATGTGTTTAGTATGGATGGAGAGACAGACAGACAAACAGACATAAAAATTCATTAAAATATTCCAATAAAAAATAAAATCCCCAAAAATAACCAAAT
Source organism: Homarus americanus (assembly GCF_018991925.1). NCBI lineage: Eukaryota > Metazoa > Arthropoda > Malacostraca > Decapoda > Nephropidae > Homarus > Homarus americanus. The sequence goes on along the minus strand of NW_024724243.1, from coordinate 8,099 downwards.
GTAAGAATTAAACGAAAACAAAAATATAAATATAATCTTAAGAAAAAAAAATATCTATCCTTTAAGTGAAAAACAAACATGATCAGATACTTTCACAAACTTGTATAATTACTTTTACCCAATGATATTTTTTGTTCTTAATAAATTGAGTATTAATTTATAAACATATCATTTTCATTGAAATTTTATAATTAAAAAAATAGCATTCGTGTGTCTTGTTGTCCCTTCAGTCTCTGGCATGAGGACATCTGCAAGGAGCTACCACCTGCTGGGGTCCTACACACGATGTCCCGAGTGACTCGTGAAGGAGGGAATGATGTGGTGAAGGGCGCAGTCAGCGTAAGAATCCTTCACCTCAGTTCTGCTTCATGTCAAGAGATGCTGCTGTGTCGTTTAGGCAGAACATTTTTTTAAAGAATTGTGCGACGAAAGTTCTCAATTTCTCACCTTTTTTTTTACTTATCTTCAGATGATAACAGTGTGGCAAGCGACGTATAAATTATATTAGCTGTTATCTCAAGGACCCAGACGCCCTATAACATACCCACCTGTCTAATGATAACAGGTGTCTGTCTACCGATTATACAGTCTATCGAACAACAGTACTCCCTGCCTAAACGACGATAGGTGTCTGTTTAACAGGTACAAATGCCTTTCTAACGAGAATGGTGGCCGATAACGACAGGGGTCACCAAGCTAACGAAGGTAGACGCTGTCGTGCTGGCAACCTCTCCAATCTACAAGCTCAAGTCCCAGAGGAGGTTGGAGGACGAGCCAGCCAGCCAGCCAGCCAATAGTGACAAGTCCAGTGGATGACACACATAAACACACAACTCCCCTCCCCCCCCTGCTGGTGACACCCCACCTCCCCCTCTTCCACCACTCTTGACCTGTGACTATAGGTGCCTCAACACTTGGCACCTGACACTCTAACCTTCGCTAAACGGATAACTTGAAGGATAATAATGGAGTTTTTAAAAGAAAGTTAATCAGCGTCTTTTTTTTTCTCTCTCTAGTAAAACTCTATTTTTTTTTTGCTTGTGTGTCTATTTGACTTTCGTGTCTGACTCACCTGTGTTATATAAACCTTTTAACTGAGATACCAAAGGAATTACCTATAAGAAAAAAATATTACTAACCACAACAGAGACAAGAACAACAATAAAGAAGAAACAAAAAAGACAATAAAATTAAAACCAAAACACTGGATCACCCATACTTAGTCGCCGCCATAACCAGAGTGACTAATCTTCCATAAAGTTTGTATACATATTTTAGATCACGTGTTGAACTGTGATCTTCTGACGGAAATATGACTCGCTAACTTGAGATGGGACCGAGTGTCCTTATGCTGACATTAAAGTGGTCAGAGGAGCATCTCTCATGGTCGGGGGCCCTGTTTAGCATGGTCGAGGCCCTTGTGGTGTTTATCATGGTCGGGGGGCCCTGTTCGTCATGGTCGGGGCCCTGTTTATCATGGTGGGGGCCTGTTAATCATGTTGGGGGCCTGTTAATCATGGTTGGGGGCCTGTTCATCATGGTCGGGGCCCTTTTTATCATGGTCGGGGCCCTGTTTATCATGGTTGGGGGCCTGTTCATCATGGTCGAGGCCCCTGTGGTGTTTATCATGGTGGGGGCCTGTTTATCATGGTCGACAGCCAGCGTTTCTTCTCATGGTAGGTGAAACTAACGCCTCCTTTGATGGTCGATAGCCCATGGCCTTCCTTCACGTCGACTTCCAAGGCCAGTCTGTCCTTTATGGCCGAGCACTCGACATGTAAATATGGGCAGAAACTAACATATCCTACCTGGGTGTAACATATCCTTAATCGACACACCCAACACACCTTAATACATATCCTTCTTGGTCGACACACCCAACACACCTTAATACATATCCTTCTTGGTCGACACACCCAACACACCTTAATACATATCCTTCTTGGTCGATACACCCAACACACCTTAATACATATCCTTCTTGGTCGACACACCCAACACACCTTAATACATATCCTTCTTGGTCGACACACCCAACACACCTTATTACATATCCTTCTTGGTCGACACACCCAACACACCTTCATACATATCCTTCTTGGTCGACACATTCCACTAAGAAACTTCAACAAACTTTCAAGTACTTTTTTTTTCTATTATAATTTTGTTGTTCTCGTACTATAACCTCCAAAGCTTCTTTATTTACACCTTCTCCCTCCTCAGACGCAGCATGACTGAGTACTGAGTCGTCGTCAAATTCGTACACACTTTAGACAGTTTGAACCTTCGTGAAATCATAATCTAATAGCTTTCTGGGATTTGTTTCTGAAAAATTTTGCTTTATCTCGCCTTAAGAATTCAATTTATAGAAGTTTCGAATGAGTATTTATCTGTCCAGGGCTGATTACTGCGTCTCTCTCTCTCTCTCTCTCTCTCTCTCTCTCTCAGAAAGTCATGTCACCTCAATATTGAACTGACAGCATCACTGTTTTTCACTGCTGAGTCATCTAGTTTGTAAACAGATGTGAATAAATGGTGATAGAGATGATGATGGTGATGGTGATGATGGTGATGATGATGATGATGATAATGATGAAAAAAAAAGAAGAAAAACAAAATGAAAATCCAAAAGAAAAACAAAAAAAAAACAAAAACTGAAAATCAAAACATACATCTAATCCTATATATATATAAATATATACTTTAGAATATAAAAATTTCCTCAATGTAAATTTATTCTTTAAAAAAATAATCCCCATTTTCTTAGAAACCTTCGAATAATTATTTTTCCTTCAGTTATAATCTCTTAATAAACGATGTAAATAAAGTTAAATATTTATTTCTTCATAATTAACACTAAATAACGCACCAATACCGTATCCTATCACACTGTAAGGTTATTTTAGAACAAATTTTTAATCTGTTTACGTTTTGTGGAATATATCTCCCCCCCCCTCCCCCCGCCTGTTTTGGTCTTGTATACAGCGGGTTATTAACGTGTATCATACAAGCTTTGATCTTAGTGATAACAGGTGACCAGAGAAGCAATAAATGTTGTTAAAAATGATCAATAATAAAAGTAGGAAATTCGAGTCTATTGTTTTTATTGTGTGTCCTTATACATACATACATACATACATACATACATACATACATATACTTTATCCCTCTCATGTACTCAGTACCAAGATGACCTGACCTCAAGAATCCATTATTCACCTCATTATAATTAGGTCAAGGTTAATTAAGACCAACATCCACACAGGTAAGTTAATGAGAGTTAATGAGATCGACTCTTATCTGTTGATTATGGTAAATAAATAATGTCCTAACTGGTTAATGCCCTAATTTGCATCTCTACCTGAAGATGTGAGAAAGTATATAACTGATTCTCTTAATAACGACACAAAGGTGGATTCTAAGAGGTCAATGAACACAAGCTACACCTTAATTAGACAGGTGAGAATATATATCTACCTGTGTTACCTTTATGAATGGTTAATGGGGTTAATAACGAATAGAAAAAAAACACATAAAAGGAATCGTTGTCATTATTCCTAGTTAATGGTAAAATAAACGTACAATTCTTGGAGATAATATTGACAAAGAGAATGAAACTATCTCTCAAGTGGTTATAAAAGAAAGATAAGATTCTAGTCAGTATCTAGCTCTCTTTAAATGAATAATGTCTCTCATAAGCAAGACATGAATCAGACGTAACTACTCTGTGATGACATTAACAAGCGATAATTAACTCCGGGTAGCTAAGTCTTTTTCTTAAATATTTATATCAATCAAGTACTGTTTTAGTACTTGAACGACGGAAGACTTCATTTTAAGGTATAATTAAGCTCTTATTATGTCTAACTTATTTCTATAAACTTACAAATTATTATATACAGGACATAATTCTTTTATTTTTACTATTTAATTTAACTCCTCATTTAACTCTTTCCTAATCAACAATAATTAACTCATATATTCTTATTAATTATCAAGCAATCATCATTTTAAAATTATATTGTTAATTAAAATTGAAACATAAACACAATTAAGGACATACAAACATACGCTTCTCTTAGTGTAAACATAAGTTCCCATGTTGAAGAATTACACCGACATCGGAGACCATGTTAAAAAGCCTAAAATATTTTAAATACGATCATTAATTCCTATAATTAGTTAGAGTAATAATTAGCTTTATATGTGGAGAATAAAACTATATTGTAGAGTGTTCCTTGGTCATTACTTTACCAATAGGTGTTGGGTATATGTGAGTGGAGGGCGGGCAGGCAGAGTAAGTGAAACGTGGCAGCCTGGGACCGTAGAGTTTTGTAGCCTGGGTCCCGGGATGGTTGGTGTTGGGTGATGCATCTCTCTCTCTCTCTCTCCTTGTACGTGTGTTTGTGTGTGTTTGTGTGCGTGTGTGTGTATGTGACGTCCAAGGACAGTCTTAGTACCTAATTATGTATCCAGTTAAAGACTTGAGGAATAAGACCACGGGATTACTACCACTACTACCACCACCACCACCTTCCCTCTCCCAAAGACTACCACCACCTCCACCAAATACTACCACCAGTGGCGGCTCGTGAAAAATAAAATGGAGGGACTGCAAGCCTCACACAACAGTAGGATACACAAATTTGACCTACCTCAGGTATGAGTTGTAGTTGATGTCCACGAATTCCCAGGGCATGGTAGTAGTGTTGGTGGTAGAAGGGATGGCCGAGGTGCAATGTTCACTTTACCCAGCAACGATAAATTAATCATGTTATTCATATGTTTGGCTGACTGCTCATGTTTCACTATTTTCTGTGGCAAATGCCTCAAGTCAGTCACACCACTTTTCGTCCATGCCGAGTCCCCACCAAACAATAAGCATGGAAAGCAGAATAAAGTATTTGCCTCGTCACAACCACAGAGCCATTCACATTTCTGATAAACACTGATGTTAAACTGGCGTGTATATTCTTTGTTCCTGCTTGTACTGTTCTGTTGAATGGATAAAACTGGTGTGGGTCTTCCTCTTGCTTTGATTTCAGTCTTTTCATTTAATGTCAGCTGGGAAAAGTTGATGTTTTGCAAATACTTCACTCGATTTTCCATCGTCAAAGGGTAATTAAAGAAAGCATGATTTAACCACACCGTCCACACGCAATGTAAACACGTTGTACGAGGCTGAGCTGCTTCAAGTGCAGCTCATTGTCTCCAGAAGTGGTGCGGCGGCGGCGCCAATTAATAACAGACATGAATCGTACAGCATTGACAGCAACTATGAAAGTAACTTAAATTTTGGTCTGATTTTAATGAAAATTCACTTAGCAACGTATTGAAAATATTTAAATAACATATAAAATGATATATTTGTTGGTAGTGTATTATTCAGCTGTCTCTCTAAAGGAATCATACGCCTGGCAGTGAGTGTCTGGGGGGACTGCAGCTCTGCAGCCCTATGCACGAGCCGCCACTGACTACCACTACCACCTCCTTCTCTCCACCATCCCTCGGCTAATCCCTAAGTAATTTCCTACATTACCCAGTTACCACGAGTAAATTTGGTAATGTTTTAGTTTAAAGTATTAAGTAAGATCTTCTATCATTTGTTTTTTTTACGGTTTAAGATGATTACGAGGAAGATTGTGATGGACAGTGTAGTTGGTGATTTGGGGTTAACTGGAGATGTTGATGTGTTGTGGGATTTGGGGGGGATTTGGAGGAGGGGATTTGAAGGGATTTATGGGGTTTTATGGGGTTTTGTGGGATTTAGGTGCTGGATTTGGTTCGAATTGTGAAGGGATTTTCGTTCTTCGTTTTGAGTTTTATTTTGTCTTCATTATGTGAGGACTTTCCCAATGGATTTTTTTATTTATTTTTTTTTACTTGCTTCATTAACAATATTTCCTTCGATAGATTTTCCAAATTTCTTCACGAGCTAAGAATTTCTCACTGGATTTTAAATTTCATCATATCATACGTGTCTAGATTCACATTCCCAAATAATTTCTTAAGTCTCACCAATTTCATTCAGTTTTAACAATAGAAAAAAAATACCTCATTACTCTAATATCATTCATATGTAAGAAAATCTTCCACTTGTATATAATTTCTTCTTGTTTATATCAGGTTTACGTAAAAGATTTGTCCTCAGTACATATATTTCGCTCTATCTTGTTTAAGCTTACACAAACATACTGTATCTTAACTCAATAAAGCTTTCCTACTTTGTTATTTGTCCTGGAGGAGGGAAAGAATATCCAGCCAGCTTAGAATTATTGTCGACCCACAACACAGGAATCTATTTAAGCTGACATAAAGGGAGTAGAGAGAGAGAGAGAGAGAGAGAGAGAGAGAGAGAGAGAGAAATTGTATGGGCAAAAATAAATATTCACGCCTCTCTCTCTCTCTCTCTCTCTCTCTCTCTCTCTCTCTCACCTGGCTATACCTTGTGTCCGTATGTCTGGTAGTAATTTACAACTCTGTCTTACTACGAACAATTAGTACTCAAAATCGTCACAAACAGTACTCAAGACCACAAAAAGTACTCAAGTCGCCCCAAACAGTATTCAAATTACCACAAACAGTACTCACATCACCACAAGCACAAACACCTACAGTCCCTTGTGCTTCCTCCTGCATTAACATAAAAAAGTTCAGATTTCTTTAATGATGACAATACATTACCAAAGTTTATTTCCTTGGTTCTTCTGCCGCAATGTACAGCCTTTGTTTGTTGAAGTTTAACTGAGTTGTGGAGAGGGGTGTGGGGAGGGAGGGGAGTGTGGTGTGGTAGAGTTTACTGTGGGGAGTTTACTGTGGTGAAGATTGCCTTAACCAACCATTACAAACCACAGCTGTAAACCATTTCAAACCACAACTGTAAACCATTTCAATCCACAGCTGTAAATTATTTCAAACCACAGCTATAAACCATTACAAACCACAGCTGTAAACCCCCAAAATACTGGTTTACACCTAAACAAAACCACACACACACATTTACACTTTTTTACAACTCAAACACTTTACAACAACAGCGGCTTGACCTGAATCCTGTAGAAGATAAATTACTCTTTTAAAACAACGGATACAAAAAGCATTCTGGATACTAACATTCAACCGGACACAATTACTCTATTGTGACAAATGTTTATATTGTCACAGAGAGCTATCGTACTCAAGTGGATGTATTTAGACAGACAAACACGTAATTCAGATACTAATAAGAGCACTACATTCATACAATCATACTTATACAGTCAAATACAAGTTGTAGTAGTGAGTATTGGATCCAAACAAACATGTATACAGTCAAACACCAAACAGTATCCAGGTCAATAATTCCCCCAAAAAACACATTTATATTAGGGTAGGGGAAGTTATATAAACACCTTCACGTTTATATAACCTGGAGTTAATGATTAGTATAGTGGGTAAGAAATCCAAGATGGCCAACAGAGATGCTTTCGCTTTAAAATTCTTCCCGTTGTCATATATATTGTTAATAAATAATTTGAATACCATTTTAATTTTGTTTTATTAAATTTTATAAGAATTCTATGTTTGTTTAATATATTTTATTGATATATGAACCTAAAATGGCCTCCGTTTAGATGTTATTGACAATATTTTATCATAGTGAAAAATAACCGAATGTATTAGTTAAAATTTATGAAATTAAGAATTACAATATAAATTTGTGTGATATTTGTCCACTTGTGATAATGAAAAATAATATCTAAAAATAAAATATATTGAATACAGAAATAAAATTAAAAATATAAAATGAAAAATAGAAACTTACTAAATATTTATATAATAATGATTTACTGAAATACTGTGATAGATATTGGTTATGTTATTAGAGTGTGAGTTGCCTTAAGGTACTTGAGATTAATTGATGTTTTAAAATCAATTGAAGGAAAAGGCCCTTTGCATGATTAATACACACATACACACTATAACATACATACTGTGCACGCACAGACAGACAGACAGACACACACACAGACACACACAGACACACACACTCACACACACACACACACACACACACACGCACACACACACACACACACACCTCTCCCATATGTTACCTT
>NW_024724242.1:50000-63827 GCF_018991925.1 Homarus americanus | reverse complement strand
TTCTTCCTGTTCCTTTTTCTCTTCCTCCTCTTCCTCCCCTCCTATCCCTTCCCCTCCTATCTATTCTTCTCACCCCTTCACCTTCTTCCTTCCAGGTCAAGGAACACCGCAAGAAATTTTCTGCTGGTTGGGGAGAAACGCTAATCTAAATACCGCCAAATAATCAATGAATGTTTACACTTGTTTCATGACCATAATAATAATTCTTCACTAAACGCTAAAACTAAATATTAAGCGAATAAACTGAAATATTAAATGATAGTCAGTTAGTATTCTGCTTCATTACTTGCTAAAAATATTGGCTCTATACTTGTGGTAAATGTTTAAATGACGTCAGGCGCTCTCTATATCTGGACTTTCATATATGACAGAAAATGTGATATTTGAAGGTTTTTAATTAAATAAACTATTTGTTTTGCAAGACTCGTGGACTCGCGGAATATTGTTAATTCATGAAAGCAAAAATATGTATAAAGTATATGTATTTGTATATAAAGAAAATAAATTATATTTTCGAGTGCACATATCGTCAAGCCATTGGACAAAATATATATATTTTCTTTGTTATAAGTATTAATAACAATACGTTTATTTACACTAGAAAACAATGTATTATTCTAGATAATATACTGTATATATAATGCTAATCGTGAATACAATTGATGAATAATTCAATGTCTAGTGTCATTCCTAGTCGATCTTGCTGTAATTGGGAACCTGACTTTAGTTGAGGACCTGAAGGTAACAGCGTAAAGAGTCGTTTACATTGTGCCGTTCATTACTTGGCTTTATATTCAGTCCCTGTAGCCACACTGTCTACAGGACCCGCAAAAAGAGGAAAATATATTGAAAACAGTTGGATAAATATTGAAATCAGGGACATGGAGGGAGGGAGCAGAACCGGCCGCTTTAAATCTAATATAGTTGTTGCCAGAGTACCGGAGGGATATATTTCACTATATTTTAGTAATATTCTGTAATATATCGTCTTACAGGGATGATACGACCCAGGGTGAAAAAAATATGGAGGACCTGTTATCCTTATATTCGATATGGCGAGACATCTGAACCCACAATATCTTTCTGAAGTATAAATTTATATAAAAGTGCTATGAATGAGACTCTTACTTGAACATAAGCATAGTTATTTCTGAAAATATTCCTTCCTTGATGATCAGTTGCTTTCGGACATGATGAAATTGAAGTATATCTGACGTGATGAAATTAAACATCAACATAACTCCGGTCATTACAAAACGTTCCTGGTCTTAAATGATAATGAAGAGTTATTTTTGAGATAATGGCGATGCCCCCCAAACTCACCCTTCCTCGCACGCAAAATTCATTTAATATAACAACTTGGTCCACAACAGAAATAATAACAGATGGGAGGATAGCATGCTGTCTGTGGCGCCATGGCGTGATGAGGAGCGAGGAACTGCCGTTGTGGCTCTCATCAACTCACAAACGTTTCATTAACTTGAGGGAGAGTGGGAGAGGGAAGTAAACGTTCGCTGCTGTAGGCGCTGTACACAAACTCCAGCACAACACACACAGACACACTTCTCTATTACTGATAAGCTCGTCAATTAACCTGACGTACTCATTACTTTTAGACATATGTGACTGACAAGGAAGAACCTGAAAATAGGGGGAAGAGGAAGAGACACATACGAGGATAAAAAGGTGAAGAGAGGTGAACAGAAATATAGATCGAGAGGTTTAAGTGTTGTGTATATTAAATTAGAGAGAGAGAGAGAGAGAGAGACTCCTCCCTTTTCATCTTATCCCACACTTGAACCTCCTCCTCCTCCTCCTCCTCCTCCTCCTCCAGCCTCTCTCTTTTCGTGCCATTTTCTAGCCCAAATATAGAGTGGATATAAATTGAATAAATGTTTCCAGAAAAACCCCTGGAAATACCACCTCAGTGAACTCAGGGCCACTAAGTCATTCAGGGGAAATCTTATAAACCGTTCTGGGCTTTGTGGAGGTGGAGGGTCAGGTGTTGGAGGATCAGGTGGTAGAGGGTCAGGTGGTGGAGGGTCTGGTGGTGGAGGGTCAGGTGGTGGAGGGTCAGCTGGTGGAGAGTCTGGTGGTGGAGGGTCTGGTGGTGGAGGATCAGGTGTTCGAAGGTCAGATGTTGGATGATGAGGTGTTGGAGGGTCAGGTGTTGGAGTATCAGGTGCTGGAGAATCAGGTGTTGGGGAATCAGGTGGTTATGGGTTAGGTCTGTGGTTATTGAAGTAGAGTAAAAATATATATGTAAGCTGGGGAATGAAAAATCGCTGAGTAAATCCTCAATATTGGTATTATTATTATAGTTATGACGATTGTCTTTAAAATTGATACATTTAATTACTATACATGCTGTGTTCTTGAGACTCACCTGTTCCTTCGCCCTTCTGTCTTCACGCCATTTGATATAGATAAATTAAAAAAAAATCCATTAAATGTCTTATACGTCGCTCTAAATCCTCCTTGGGACACTTTCTTATAAATTGGCTCTCTCTCTCTCTCTCTCTCTCTCTCTCTCTCTCTAACCTCTTAACATACTCTAAAATAATTTTATTACGGTTCTCGGTGAGTCAGGCTCTTTTATCTCAAGAAGGTCACCTTTAAAATTTTGCTTACAAGTGTACGACCTCTGACTTTGGGATGATTACCTTTATTATGTATACACTTGTAAGATATACAGTATATATTTTACAAATATTGAAGGTTGTTTATGAGGTCAATGTGCACTTTTATATATAGTTAAATCTGCAACACAAATATTGCATTACTTTCTACCTTTCATCATAACCACCATCTTTATTATACGTACCCATGCAGGTTTAAGGACCTGCAATTATACACGGCAGGACAATACTGTAGACTTTGTGTAATGACTGATATTGACCTTATCTTATTTCAGGGTACAGAGACATTTATTACGTAAATTTCAACTAGAGAGAAAGCGACAGAAAGGGGAAGTAATAATCCAGCAGGAAGGAACAATGAGAACATAAGAAAGAAAACTAAACGTAACATAACATAAAGTCAACTGTACATACAAAGTTATAAAAGTTGAAAATGCACACATACTTTACAAACACCGTAAATATAGTCATTCACGTCCACATATATACTGTATATATAATAACACGAAAATACGAATTTCTAATACATTATCGAACAAATAAGGGTTACAAATATTTGATGCAGAACATGGTGTTTACTTTTGGTGTTTAGGTGAAGGTAAAGGGACGCTTATCTTATTTTACAACAAATATCAATAAAAAGGAACTTCACGTTATTTCCCAAGTTAATCTCAACCGTAGTTAGAACTGTCTACCTATTAAAAAAATAAGTGAATTCAGGCGCAACACACACACACACTTGTATATTATTTGTAATTCGTAACCCATTCCCCAAATATGTAACTGTATATTTTCAGCCTTCTGGCTGCCAAGCTCTTTCAATAAACCGTTAATTATTACTATTATTATTATTATTATACATGCATACATACATACATACATACATACATGCATACATACATGCATACATGCATGCATGCATACATACATACATACATACATACATACATACATACAGTACATGCATGCATGCATACATACATACATACATACATACATACATACATACATACATACATACATATATACATACATACATACATATATACATACATACATACGTCGAAAAATGTAAAATAAAATATACATGGTTCTTTTAATATTCTGATTGCTTTCCTCCTCCTCCCCTGCCCCATACTCTTTCCTCCTCTCGCCCCTCTTTCCTCCCTTACTCCTCTTCCCTCTCGTACCCTTACGCTATCCTCCCTTTCTTTCCTCCACCACCTCTTACCTCACTTCCCCCATCTCTCCTCCCTTCCCCCTGTAGTACTCCCTGAAAAATAGAAACACAGTATTCAACTAAAATATTAATTTTTACGTAACACACAAAAACAATTGCATATCAATCAACAATTGACCGAATTTTGCTTAGAAAAAATAAATGTTTTTCTTGTCTGATAATGGACATCACCTGTCTGGAAATTTTAATTAAGTATTTTTTACCTGTCTATTGTTGCCTCCTCCACAAAATTTTCCTTTAATCCCTTTAATTTTTTTCAAAGTATCTTTAATTATTAATTTTTGTCAGGTAAGTTTACATTTTCATTTCAACCAAGGAGCATATATATATATATATATGTATATACTGTATATATATATATATAGTCGTCAGATGGGACAAATTTTATCATATGGGCCACGGGTAAGAATATTCTCATCATTCTGATACCTAATAATGATTAATCTAAAAAAAAAAACATGCACAGAATATGAAAAAATAATAATACAATGGCACATGGCACAAAACTCAAGCCCCATAACAGCACCTCCATTGATCAACATGACAAATGGCTGACAATTCAAAAACCAAAATAAAATCCTTGATATGTTCTGTGACGTCCGTAGATGAGTCCCACCCACCAGCATTGTAATGGAGCCAATAAATAGTGACCCTCATTATCAATAGTGTTGCCAGAGTGTGATGTATTGCACTGTATCACACACAATATCCCACACTCTACCTATCGCACCTGCCACGAATTTTAATGGCTAAATACCAAATACAGTTCGTTTCACCAATTTTCCAGTATTGATGTATTGAGTTAGAGTGATGGTAAAATGTGTATTATTGGTGTATATGTACTTCAGACGTGACGGTCATTGTGTGTGTATATATATATATATATATATATATATATATATATATATATATATATATATATATATATATATATATATATATATATATATATATATATGTATATATATATATACATCAAGGTCTAGGTATATACAGCACTGTATATACCAAACAACGATCAAGAGATAAAAGTGTTGACCAATGACAGTCTGTATATTTACGTGTGTGTGACTGTGTGTGTGTCTGTGTCTGTGTCTCTGTGTAAAATAAATCCCCGATGGGTTGACTGATGTTACAAGTGTAAGTCCTCGAAAACATAAAATATGAAGAGATTTTGTTTCCTTTGTTCATTTCACCACATTAGTGGAGTTTCCCATTATTTTCCAACTTTTACCTCTTCATCTTCTTTCTTATTTACTATAATTCATTCGCTCTTTTATTGGTTCATTTTATCTCCCACATTTTGTCTCCGTTCGTTCTCATTTCTACTCTCTCTACTTTAACACTCTCCTATTCTCAATTTCTCTTTAAGTCATTACCTGTCTCTTTCTATCTCCTGCTCTCGTTCACATTCCTCCCTTCTCTCAATGCCCTATTTCTGTCTCATTTGCTCTTTACCTTCTCTTTCCCTCTCTATCTTTTTTCACCCCTTTATACATTTCTTTACCTCTCTCTGCTGCTGCTGCTTGGGAATTGCTTGAGTGCCTATCGTGCGCTTTTGATATTTGGCACACAGGGGTGACGACTCAGTAGCAGTTCTTGCGAAAATTTTACCCGGTGAACTCGGCAGTGAGTCACTTGGTGTATTAACTTTATTCTTAACATATCACATCGAGGGGCGCCAAGAATGTATGGAAGGTGAGACTGAACAACACATACTAAAGTCCATACTAAGATCCAAAGTTCTATTTGTACTGAGATTCATGCAGTTTTTTCTTCTATTGAATTATTATGTATTAATGTTTTGAAGTATATTATGATATACTGGTAATATTTTAATTCTTTCTTGCAAATTATATGTATAAATTAAAGAAAAAATCGAATATATTTTAGTATGATTTATGACTTTATATTCGCGTTATTTCTTACGAGGGTAAATATTTATAGAAGACTAAAGATAATAAAACCTTAGACTCGCCAGAGAGAATAATAATCTGTATATAATCAGACCACGAATAGCGGGGCAATAAACTTCTCTTACGTGTCACTGATAAAACAAGGTCAAGAAAATAAGAGACAATAATAAGCGAAAGGAAAATGTACTGTTCAACAAATATTAAAACGTTATTTCAGAGATATTTTTCCCAGAAACATATTGTAATAAGTAAATACTTATATTGGAAATGTGAAGTAAAATATATGAGAAAGAGAGAAAGGGTAATCTCCAACAAGGGAACTCATTATCTCCTCCTGGGTAATTGGACCGACAATTCACATCATGGGAAGGTCGGTCGGCTCTTAGTTGCTTGACATCTGCCAATTATTCGCCACCGGCAGAGCTACTAATACGAACTTTGTCAATTACCCAACCACAAGAAGCCCCATAATGAGCGTTGTCATGCCTAGTTAGCCCCGTAACAAGCATTCTAGCCTGGGGCCACGTATCAAGCATTTCAGTCTCTGCGGCACAACGGAAAGATCGGTTACGCTCTCCCCAATGTCCCGTAATGAGCATTATAGTCTCGGCAGCCCTGTAATGAGTATCATAGTCTCGGCAGCCCTGTAATGAGCATCATAGTCTCGGCAGCTCTGTAATGAGCATCATAGTCTCGGCAGCCCTGTAATGAGCATTATAGTCTCGGCAGCCCTGTAATGAGCATCATAGTCTCGGCAGCTCTGTAATGAGCATCATAGTCTCGGCAGCCCTGTAATGAGCATCATAGTCTCGGCAGCTCTGTAATGAGCATCATAGTCTCGGCAGCCCTGTAATGAGCATCATAGTCTCGGCAGCCCTGTAATGAGCATCATAGTCTCGGCAGCCCTGTAATGAGCATCATAGTCTCGGCAGCCCTGTAATGAGCATTATAGTCTCGGCAGCCCTGTAATGAGCATTATAGCCTCGGCAGCCCTGTAACGAGCTTTATAGCATCTTGTGGAAGCCCTGTAATGAGCATTATAGCCTCGGCAACCCTGTAACGAGCATTATAGCATCTTGTGGACAGGTAATAAGGCTCAGGAATAAACACTGTGTCCTCGGTGGTCCTGTTATAAACATTCGGATCCTACAACGAACACTGACCAAATTAGTCCTCTATACCCCCTGTAACGAGCATATCAAATCCTCGGACCATCCCCTATAATGAGCATATCAACCCCCTGCACATACCCTGTAACGAGCATATTTGCCCCCTGTAATGAGCATATCAGCCCCCAGAACGCCCCCCTCCCGTGTAATAAGCATATCAGTCACCAGTAATCCCAGCCACACGGGAGGATGACAAATGGGGATGATAACCAGCGGTCAGGGGAGGTTGACGGCACTGGTGGACGACAGTCAACACGCGTGACCCATCAACCAGAACCCTGAACAGTGTGTCGTGTTCCTCCAGGGGCCCACCCACGCCGCAGCGGCCCGGGGGGGGGGGGGAAGAACCGACAATATTGGGGGAGGAGGAGACTATAACACTGGAAGGTGAGAGAGGCAGCCGGTAGTGACCTCACAGGACAGGTGAAGTTTTACATGCGACCATAACCAGTACTTTGATTTTGAGGACGCTTGCGGAACCTTAGCTGCAATATACACTCAACATCGCAAGCGGAAGTTTACCTGGGGTTAAGTGGGAGTGTATACCTGTGGTTATGACCCCTCTAAAAGTTAATATATTGTCATATTTATTGTATCCCAAGACACAATATAAACCAACAACAGTCAGAGTAAAACATATTTTGTTAAAGAATAAACTTTGATTTCACTTAAAAAAAACAAGAATCTATAAATACGCGTAACTGACTATTAGTTGCGTCAGCAGCTTTATACATGACAGAGCAAAAATGGTAAAAGGTTTAATCAACTAATTTCTTAATAATGTAATAAAAATAAAATTGACTTACGTGAGTCGAAGTAAACTAAATCTAACTTAACCCAACACAGCGCAATTAACACTCAGTTCATTAAAATCAGTACTCAAAGATGGCTGCCAAAGTGACGTCAAAGTCGCACCTAGACTATACCGTAACTAGATGCGGTCTCTCCTCACGCAGACAAGAGGGTAAAATTAACGTATAAACCTCTAAGAGTGCGAATCCTGCTGGTCATCGGGTTACAAAACCAACCTAAATGAAGACATAATTACGATTCACAGATGAGGGTGTTGTGGTAGGCGCCGCCCTCCACAACACCAGTTCAACATTCTCAAAGCATCGTACGTTAAATTCTCCCCTTAGATGAGACAACCGGACGCATCTAGTTAAGCGAAAATCGCAGTAATACAAAATCGAAGCCATCTTGTTCCCCAAGTTGACGCCGTAGGTTTAACTGCCTCAGGTAAGGTAGGTCCCTCACACCTCCAGGTAAGAGAGATAATTAAACGAGCGTAGTTTTAAGAATCCGGGGCCGTGATCACCCATTGATGACGCAACCGTGATGAATGGCCCAGATACAGCAGGCACACCCGACCAGGCCAAGACCAGGCCCTCTGTGTGGCCGCTACCCATGAGCAGCTCCTCTGTGTAGCCACCCCGGGGAGGCCTCGCTGAATGGGGCGATCGGTGGTGGTGGGTAGTTGATGAGGGGGGGATGGATGGTGAATGGAGAGGAAAGAGGGGTGTGGCAGGTGTTGAGGGGGAAGAGGGGTGAGGCAGGTGTTGGTTGAGGGGGAAGAGTGGTGAGGCAGGTGTTGAGGGGAAGAGAGGTGGAGGCATGTTATTGAAGGGAAGAGGGGTGGTGATTGTAGGCAGGTGTTAGCTGAGGGGGGAGGAGGGGTGAGGCAGGTGTTGGTTGAGGGGAAGAGGTGTGAGGCAGGTGTTAGTTGAGGGGGAGGAGGGGTGAGGCAGGTGTTAGTTGAGGGGGAGGAGGGGTGAGGCAGTTGTTGGTTGAGGGGGAAGAGGGATGAGTGATGAGAGGAGAGGAAATGAGGTGTGATAGGTATTGAACTTGAGGGAGAGGGAGGCAGTGAGGGAGAAGGGGCCAGTGAGATGAGAGGGGGCCGTGAGGGAGAGGGAGGCAGTGAGGGAGAAGGGGGCAGTGAGTTGAGAGGGGGCCGTGAGGGAGAGGGGGCCGTGAGGGAGAGGGAGGCAGTGAGGGAGGGGGGCCGTGAGGGAGGCAGTGAGGAGAGGGGGCAGTGGGTTGAGGGGGGCCGTGAGGAGAGGGGGCCGTGAGGAGAGGGGGCCCGTGAGGGGAGAGGGGCCGTGAGAGGAGAGGGGGCAGTGAGGGGAGAAGGGCAGTGGGATGAGGGCCGTGAAGGAGACCGAGGCAGAGAGAGAGAGAGAGTGTGTAAGTGTGAATCAATATCAGGGACTGAAGTAGAAGCCAATGTGGGTCAGGATAACTCCACTGCACCTGGAAGGCCCAGGAGGGAGAGCGGTGAAGGGGGAGGTGGTGGGGTGGGGAGGAGAGGTGGTGGGTGAGGAGGGACGGGTGGTGGGGAAGGGGGGAGGGTAGGGGGTGGGGAGGAGGAGGTGGTGGGTGGGGAGGGTAGAGGTGGTGGGTGGGGAGGGAGAGGTGGTGGGTGGGGGGAGGTGGTGGGTGGGGAGGGGAGAGGTAGTGGGTGGGGAGGGGAGAGGGAGTGGGTGGGGAGGGGAGAGGTAGTGGGTGGGGTTGGGAGGGGAGAGGTAGTGGGTGGGGAGGGGAGAGGTAGTGGGTGAGGAGGGGACAGGTGGTGGGGAAGGGGAGGGTGGAGAAATGACAGCATACGTAAGTAGTACGAGAAACAAGAGGGAGCGTCGAGGGTTAGGTTCAAGGAGTGTGAGGAGTAAGGGGCTGAACACAAGGGGTAAGGGGTTCAATGGGATTCAAGGTGTAAGGGGGCTGAGCCGTTCAGGGGATAAGGGGCTCAAGATGATTCAAGGCGGTTCGTGAGATAAGGTTCAAGAGGTAAGTGGTGTTTATCAGTAGGTTGTCTCACGTTAAGTTCTACACACATAATGGCGTCGTTCACCTCATAACGGCATCACTAACCTCATAATGGCGTCATTCACCTCATAACGGCGTCGTTCACCTCATAACGGCGTCGTTCACCTCATAACGGCATCTTTCACCTCACATTCTTTCTCTTTCTGATGATTTTTGTTTTCTCTCGATCATTTAATTCTTTCTTGCCTTTTTCTCCCGGTATTTTCGACACCATTAAAGGCTTCACTGATGGCTTCCCACTGACCATAACGAGACCTTTTCTCTGGCTAAATCCCATAAGGGGCTTTTTATCTTCTTGTTTATGAAGACTTAAAATATTTGGTCATTTGTTCCACGCCGGTGACTTCTGAAATTGATTAACAACAAGTAACTTTAACCTTCGTCTTTTTATTCGTGTACCTAAATATTTAAAAACAAAAGCACAAGAATTATGCAAATACTAATCAGAATAAAACATTAAATTCCATTATATTTTGAAATTACAATAAAACGACAATTAAAAATAATTACATTACAATTCAACAGACAATTAAGTATAATATATATATATATATATATATATATATATATATATATATATATATATATATATATATATATGTATATATATAATATATATATATATATATATATATATATATATATATATATATATATATATATATATATATATACCAATAAATTAATAAATCCCGAGAGAGAGAGAGAGAGAGAGCCTCATCAATAAAAAATAGTCCACGGGAAAAAACAAAGAAAATTGAGAAGGGTGAGGGAGACAGCCACCCGCATAGAGCGACGCCAGCCCCCCCCGACACACAATTAAGTTAAGGGGCCGCTCGCACACCTCCACCGCCCACCATAATTCAATCTCTGACGCCCAAGGGAGAGAGAATACAACTACTATTGTCACACACAGTCCTCGACATGTACTGGCTGTGTTACCGTCCTGCCCCTCAGCGATTCTTCTTCCCCAGACCAACACCCAGACACATTAAAAAAAAACTCGCTATTATTTCATATATTTTTCCTCATAAGAATAATACAGGTGTGAGGTTAAAAGGTGATATTTTAATTTTCTTTAACATACAGACACACACATACTGTACACATGTATGTCTTCTAGTTGTTATCTTTCCCAGACAGACATAGACATAAAGACAGACAGACATCATCATTCTCAATCATTTTCACCATCGTCATTCTAAGTCATTATCATCATGGTCATTAATCACCAATCAGCGTCACGAAGATAAAGACTAAACAGACAAAGAGAATAGAAGAGAGACGGAGGAAGATGGACGTCCAACTTTACACGAAAAAGAGACCACAACAAATTGCGTTAATAACAACAACAAAATACAATAACCTTAATCCTTCTTTTGTATTGGTCAGAGAGACAAGCACCAGGCTGTAAACTTGGCTTCGTTGATCACCTCCCAGCAAGTCACGACGAGCAGCCTCAAGCAACACACACACACACACACACACACACACACACACACACACACACACACACACACACACGAACACACACACACACACACGAACACACACACACACACACACACATACACACGAACACACACACACAAACGACACACACACACACACACACGAACACACACACACACACACACACACACACACACACACCTCCCTAACTAGAAAAGAGAGCGAGCATACAGTATACTTATGGTAGAGTCAACGTGTAGTTTCCAGGGGAGTTAGTAAAAAAAAATATTATTTATAACACCTCATAAACCACTTACACGTATTATTTACAATCTGAAGTAACGAGAAAAAACTAAATTAGGAATCTCTTAAGAACTGTCAGCCTTACATTCATCATCAGAGGGCCAGGGTGACCCCACGACCAGCACGTTACTACCATCTATCTGTGTTACCTGTGTGTGTGTGTGGCGGCACATCTAGGTGTACGTGGGTGGTGGTGGTGGTGGTGGTGCTCTACGTGTAAGGAATGGTGGTGAAGAAGAGGTGGAAGGGGGGAAAATGGAAAAGGAGGTGGAGGAATGAGAGGGGAAGAGGAAAAATGAGGGTGGGTGCGCGCGCGTACACACACACACACACACACACACACACACAGAGTCTGCTCAATGTCTATTTGCACCTGTCTGCTTGCTTCAAATTCATCAACAACTTCTTTTCTGATTACAGGTTTTAGGATTATGTATTTCTTAGACCTAGATTGTATTTAATAATGTCTTTGTAAGATGCGAGTTCAGCTAAGGCATCAATTCTAACACGTTGACCGAGACCCATATGAGAGGGGAGCCACAGTAGCTTGTTTGTGTCAGGCTTCAGAGACAAGCGGGTGACAATCAGAGTTGAGGGTGGCAAGATGAGGAGTCAGAGATGATGAGGCTGTTTATGGTAGTGTCTCCAAGAAGTTTCAGGGCTGTGAGTGTGACAAATAGCCCAGTAAACTCTTAGG
Source organism: Homarus americanus (assembly GCF_018991925.1). Lineage (NCBI taxonomy): Eukaryota > Metazoa > Arthropoda > Malacostraca > Decapoda > Nephropidae > Homarus > Homarus americanus. The sequence goes on along the minus strand of NW_024724242.1, from coordinate 51,585 downwards.
TACAGAATTAAACACCTCTGGGAAAAACTCTTAACATTAAACGTCACAATATCCTGACCACTGGCGTCTGATAATCACCCTCTGTAGACCTCTGCTCAGACAAGGGGAAAAGATAATGTTAAAAAGACAGACAGACAAAGTCACAATGTTTGAGAGAGAGAGAGAGAGAGAGAGAGAGAGAGAATATGTTCATTATATGTTAATGAGAGGCAGGTGCAGGTTAGTTCCCCCACCCACACAGAGGCTGCAGTGACCATCTGTCCTCACAACACACCACCACCATTACTAACACCAACATCACCACCACCAACAACACCCCTACCACCACCAACATCACTACCACCACCAACACCCCCTACCACCAACAACACCCCTACCACCAACAACACCCCTACCACCAACAACACCCCTACCACCAACAGCACCCTACCACCAACAACATCCCTACCACCACCAACACCCTACCACAACACACCCACACCCCTACCAACAACACCCTACCAACAACACTACCACCAACAACACCCCTACCACCACCAACATCACTACCACCAACAACACCCCCTACCACCAACAACACCCCAACCACCACCAACATCACTACCACCACCAACAATACCCCTACCACCAACCACACCCCTACCACCACCACCACCACCCATCTATCACCACCACCATCGCCCATCTACCATCACCCTTAACTCCACCCATCTACCACCACCCATCTACCACCACCCCTACCACCACCCACCCATCTACCACCACCCCTACAACCACCACACCTGCCTTCACACGACCATGAAGCAGTAATTTAAGTTAATGAAAGAATTTGTCCCTCGTCGAACACCAGCATAAGATACATTCACTGTCATTACAATCACCACAAAACCACACAATCACACTAACTTTTCTTACAAATAAAATGAAGGCACAATCACGAGACATTCCCGCCTCCTCCTCACTCTCTCCCTCCACCTCCATTTCTCCCTCCCTCAGTCCCTCTCTCCCTCACCCAGTCCCTCTCTCCCTGCCCCAGTCCCTCTCTCCCTGCCCCAGTCCCTCTCTCCCTGCCCCAGTCCCTCTCTCCCTGCCCCAGTCCCTCTCTCCCTGCCCCAGTCCCTCTCTCCCCCCTCCTCTATCTCTCAATCCCCCAGTCCTTCCCCCTCCCTCTCTTCCTCCCCACAGTCCCTTCCTCCTCTATCTCTCCATCCCAGTCCCCATCCTCTCTCCCTCCCCTCCCTCTCTCCTTCCCCAACCCCCTCCCTCCCTCCCCCAGAAACACAACTCGAGTAACATTAATGAACGACACGACGTAACAAGGATCCGAACGACTCCTAAACACCATGGTTCCTCCTCCGTCAGGATTTCTAAACGCCGTCTCACTCACTCTCCATCATCTCCCACACGACTGTCACTCATTACATAAATAATCTTATAATTGACCAACATGTTTACCGTGTAAGATAGGTGATATATTTTTTACCCTATACATAACTTCTTGATTATATTACAGGTTTTAATGGTGTGTGTGTGTGTGTGTGTGTGTGTGTGTGTGTGTGTGTGTGTGTCAGATACCTACAGCTAC
>NW_024724242.1:17500-45000 GCF_018991925.1 Homarus americanus | reverse complement strand
ACCCTTTGAGAATCCACCTGATCAAAATGGAGAAAATTGAACTAACCTCCCATTTAAAAAACTACAGAGGTCCCTAGATCCCGGTGAGGGTAGGAACCACGGCTTGTAATAATGAACAGTGTGGGAGGCAACGAGGCAGGTTATATATTAGAATCAACCCGACGCGGCGGCAGAGAGTTGAGCTATAAGACGTGTCACGAGAGGTCTGACATAGTGTTGGTGGTAATGTTAAGGTTTATCTCTCTGAAGGTCACAGGTGAGTGTCAGGTGGCCAAACACTGAGGGTAGTAATGACGTTCACCAAAAGATTTGCGACTCTTGGACACGTCATGGAGGGAGAGAGAGAGAGAGAGAGAGAGGTAAGGGGGTGTCAGAGGTGTTCAGAACGAACTTTGTTCACTTGTGTGTATCTCGGGACACGTGTTGGATCACCTGGAGATTAACCATCTTACCGCTAACCTAACCTAACCTATATTCAACCACAAATTATGCATTATTTTAGTTGACTATGACTACATATGACCTAAAAACGGGTTTGGTTATCGAAATAATCTAACCTTATCACCTCTTGCTCACACAGTCGTAAAACTTCGTACAAGACAACAGGAAGAAAGTGCAAGACAAAAATGATCCTATTACTACAGCTGAGAACCAGAGATGATCTATACTGTACTTAGGCCCCGTGTTTCTTCTTCCCGCCTCACTACACTACAGTCTGGGATGTTAATCTCACGATTGTTATCTCTGCAGCTTCAAGATGACTGGTTTACGTGTGTCTTGTAGTGTGTGTGTGGCTCTCAGGTGGGCGACCATGGGGGTATATCACAGGTTTCTGTTCTCTTCAGTGTACAGGGTGCTTGCTCTCTCTCTCTCTCCCCCTGTAGTCAGGTGCACAAAATAACCCAGTGCATTAAGTCACAAATACAAGTTTCAACAACACCATCTCCCAGTCACTGAACACTAAAGTGACTGTAGTGTCAGGTGAGGTGTAGTGGTCAACACGTGAGAGGAGAGCCAGACGGGATTTCAATCAGGGTGACGTGGTCGGGCAGGTAACCACGGCGTCTTAGCTCGAGACGGTACCATGAGTGTACAGGAGAAAGTACAGTACGTACGTACGTACACGTGTGTGTGTGTGTGTGTGTGTGTGTGCGTGCGCGATCTTAATTTAGAAGGGTGCTCTCTGTAATCCAGGTTCAAGAACGAAATACATTCACCAGATCCTGGATTCTCTGTCTTAACTTTACGTTCTCCCAACAACTGGAGATATTTCAACGCATCTAATTAAGGTAGTTTCAATGCAATTTCGAAGCCCTCAGTGTTAGTGCTGTAACTAAAAGTACAGCATCAGTCTGGGAAGGAAATCCATTTAATAAACATTATTTTGAAAATTCGGGCGACGTTCCTTGATGTTGGCGTGGTGGTGAGGCGGCGTCATGACTCCGGCCTCAAGTGACCAGTGTTGGTTGGCCTCAAAAGGGTGTCTGATTCAGCACACCGTGAGGAAATCTAGAAAATTTGAACGATGACTGGAATATTCTCCCCCTCTCTAATACCAGCTTAGAAAAAAAAAAAATCCAGGGTGATTAATCCTCAGGTGAAATATACTGGGGTGTCTATTCCCCTGCTCCGAGTTCTGTGAGAGTAAGAAAGAAATCTGAAGAAAAAAAATGGGTGGACGTGGACTCTGATGACGAAGCAGCGCTCTTTACAGTGTCGTCGGAGGTCGTGTCGTCTGGCATCTTTAGTCTTGAGTGAACAAGGTGTGATGACTTCTGTGGTGTGATAACAAGACTCAAGGGGACAAACAACATAGTCCACGCGTTTCAGTGTATCTCTTGCAAGACATCTGTTCGTCCTAAATTTAAGTACCTATATACCTGGGTGTGAGTGATTATGGTGGTGTGGTTTACAGCGATGATAAACATGAAACTGACTTACTGGTTCACAGGGTCTTGGTCCACATCAAAGCCAAAGGCACAAAATGATGGTTAAGAGGCAGGTGCGTCACTTTACTAGTTTGCTCCACACTAAGAATAGACCCGAAACTGGGGTCAATAAACAGGTGGGTGTGAAAAAGTCGTTCACCTCCAGAGTGTTGTTTGGACCAGACGGGATCTAAAGCACCGAGGACAAGGGACGAGTTGCAGGTCTTCAAGATGCTGGTGATCATTACTTCCCACGACAGATGGGACACTTGGTCATGAATGTTAATATAAAAGAGGCGACGTGACCTCCTTTATAAGTAACTGGACGTGCAGAACAAATGAGCATCATCCACCAGACTCATAATTTAACTGGATTCTTGTTTTGATACTTAAAACTGACCACCTGAAGATTAACCTCCCAGATTATTTACCTGGTGATTAAACGCCCCTAAATACTACCAGAGGAGTTAGGTTAGGTTAGGAGTTTCTTACTTCAGAAGTCGGTCCTGCTCGACAAGTTCACTTTCAAGGGATTAACCACATTAAAAACCGACGAAATAACTTCGAGAACCTTTGTTGCTGTGAAGAGAAAAGGTTTATTTGAGTGAACATCAGCGTGGTACTCTGATTACCAATACTTAAGAGGCTTCACACGCACACGACCGCAAGTAGGTGGTCCGTCTCACGCCCCCCCACCCCCCTCTTCCCACCTAATCACCCCACGCCCCCAGACACCCCTCCCCTACCCGTCACGCCTGGGAAAACCCATTCATCGGGCCATTTAACTCAGGATTTGATACTAATCTCCTGTGTAGATCTTCCAGGAATTAACTCATTTTCAGATTCTCAACAAGTATCTAACGTGGAATTATCTTTGAGTCGTAATGTGCTCTTGAACTTATACACACACAGAGAGAGAGAGAGAGAGAGAGAGAGAGCTACAGTACTAGGGGTATAATGATCGATGTACAATGACCTTTACACACCCTCTACACCACACACACCAACACCCACTGACACAGCAACTACACCTCTCACCCTTCCCCAGGCCAACAGCTATAAGAATGTTCGTTCAGTCAGCCCAACGTATACCTTCACTCACTTGACTGATGGAACTCCTTTCTGACTGAGGGATGATGGTGTTTGTGTTGTTTTGTTTATTTCAAGTGACCGATTCTTTCGTCATCTTCGTTTTGAAATGCCTTTTTTATTTACCATGACCGTCTCGGGTGATTGGGGGTGAGTGCCTCGGGTGACTGGGGGTGACTGCCTCGGGTGACTGGGGTGACCTCCTTTGGTGATTGGGGGTGACTGCCTCGGGTGACTGGAGGTGACCTCCTTTGGTGATTGGGAGTGAGTGCCTCGGGTGACTGGGAGTGAGTGCCTCGGGAGTAACTGAAGGTGTAGGATATGGGAGGTGATGTATCAAACTGTGTGTGCTAACATGACCACACCTGTAACACTGTCTCCCAGGACCACACACACGACCCCGCTGGGCACCAATGACATCCTCACCCATCATCCAACGCCCATCTCCTGCTCATACGTCACCTGCCCTCCTGCCCACAACCACCACCTGTCCTCAACAACAACCTGCCCACACGTCACCTGCCTCCAACAACCACCTGCCCACACGTCACCTGCCTCCAACAACCACCTGCCCACACGTCACCTGCCACTCCAACAACCACCTGCCCCACACGTCACCTGCACCTCCAGCAACCACCTGCCCCGTCACCTGCCTCTAACAACCACCTGCCCACACGTCACCTGCCTCCAGCAACCACCTGCCCCACGTCACCTGCCTCCAGCAATCCCTGCCCCACACGTTGCACCTTGCCTACAAGCAACCACCTGCCCCACGTCACCTGCCTCCAACAACCACCTGCCCACACGTCACACCTCCAACAACCCTGCTGCCACACGTCACCTGCCTCCAACAACCACCTGCCCACGTCACCTGCCTCTAACAACCACCTGCCCACGTCCACCTGCCTCCAACAACCACACCGCCCCACACGTCACCTGCCTCCAGCAACAATCACCTGCCCACGTCACCCTGCCTCCAACAATCACCACACCCACACGTCACCTGCCTCCAACAACCACCTGCCCACACGTCACCTGCTCAACGTCACCTGCCCACGATACCTGCCTCCAACGCCACCTGCCCACACGTCACCTGCCTCTTGCACCACCACCACACTCACCTGCCTCCAACAACCACCTGCCCACACGTCACCTGCCTCCAACAGCCACCTGCCCACGTCACCTGCCTCCAACAACACCCCCACACGTCACCTGCCTCCAAATCACCTGCCCACACGTCACCTGCCTCCAACACACCACCGTCCTGCAACAACCACCTGCCCACACGTCACCTGCCTCCAACAATCCACCTGCCCACACGTCACCTGCCCAACAACCACCTACACATCACCTGCCTCCAACCCACCTGCCCACACGTCACCTGCCTCCAACAACCACCTGCCCACACGTCACCTGCCTCCAACAACCACCTGCCCACACGTCACCTAGCAACCACCTGCCCACACGTCACCTGCCTCCAACAATCACCTGCCCACACGTCATTGCCTCCAACAACACCTGCCCCACGTCACCTGCACTCCAACAATCACCTGCCCACACGTTACCTGCCTCCAACAATCACCTGCCCACACGTTACCTGCCTCCAACAATCACCTGCCCACACGTCACCTGCCTCCAACAATCACCTGCCCACACGTTACCTGCCTCCAACAATCACCTGCCCACACGTTACCTGCCTCCAACAATCACCTGCCCACACGTCACCACCTGCCTCCAACAACCACCCGCCCACACGTCACCTGGCCTCCAACAACCACCTGCCCACACGTTACTCCGCCTCCAAATAACCACCTGCCCACACGTCACCTGCCTCCAACAACAACCACCTGCCCACACGTCACCTGCCTCCAACAACCACCTGCCCACACGTCACCTGCCTCCAACAATCACCTGCCCACGTCACCTGCCCACACGTCACCTGCCTCCAACAACCACCTGCCCACACGTCACCTGCCTCCAACAACCACCTGCCCACACGTCACCTGCTGGGCCTCCAACAATCACCTGCCCACACGTCACCTGCCTCCAACAATCACCTGCCCACACGTCACTTGCCTCCAACAACCACCTGCCCACACGTCACCTGCCTCCAACAATCACCTGCCCACGTCACCCGCCTCCAACAACCACCTGCCCACATGTCACCTCCCTCCAACAATCACCTGCCCACATCGTTACCTGCCTCCAACAATCACCTGCCCACACGTCACCTGCCTCCAACAATCACCTGCCCACACGTTACCTGCCTCCAACAATCACCTGCCCACACGTTACCTGCCTCCAACAATCACCTGCCCACACGTCACCTGGGAGGTACTAACCCGTTTACGATTGAAGTCACAACGTTTCTATCCTTAAGGTGAATAATTTCCTGTCTTTTGCTGTACTTTTGCCCCTCAAAGTTACTGTCCTGCTCCTTAAGATTCTTTTCCCTGCCCACCACCCACCACTAACCCACCCCTCCACCAACCCACCCCCACCACTAGCCTCCAACGGCACACCACCAACCCACCTTCTCACTAACCCACCCCTCACCACTAGCCCACCCTCTCCACCAACCCACCCTCTCTACCAACCCACCCCGACCACTAGCCCACCCTCTCCACCAACCCACCCTCTCTACCAACCCACCCCGACCACTAGCCCACCCTCTCCACCAACCCACCCTTTTCACCCACTCTCACCACCTACGCACACGCTGACTGCCATCTAGCTCAGGCTGAACCTCACAAAGATACCGTGACACCTGATGTTGAGTATCCGCACTGTCTTGACCCGTCGTGCCACACTGTCTCTCCTGCATATTGAACCTAAATGCCAATTGACGCCGTTAGCACCATCAACTCTCTCTCCTTCCATCTCTCTCTCCCACCATTCCTTTATCCCACTCTCCCTCTCACCCACTCTCCCTCTCACCCACCCTCCCTCTCTCTCTCTCACCCTCCTCCCCCCGCTCACTTCCCTCCCTGCCTACCCCCCCCCGTCAGCTTTCGGTAACAGTATTGCGATCATGAAAACTCGTTAGTGAATTTATGTGAATTAAGAGAGACAAAAAACACCTAAGTGGTGATATCGTGGGGCGTCGTCTCGTCTGACAGCTCAGGTTGTACACACACAATAACATTCATTATACAAACCAGTCGGCAGCGGATGGTTGTCTTCTGCTTCTCTGGGTGGTGTACGTGGGGGGGGGTGCGTGGGGGTGGGGTGCGTGTGGGGGGGTGGGGGAGGGAGGAGAAAGGGGGGGGAAGGAGGGAGGGAGGGAGGAGGGAAAAGGGAGAGAGGAAGGAGAAAGGGAGAGGTGAAGGATGCGTTGTGAAGAAGGATGTGCTTGGAAGGGATGTGTGGGAGGAAGAGGGGGAGGAGGGGGAATAGAAAAGGAAGAGATATTAAAAGAGGAGGAGGAAGAAGAAGACTACGAGGAAGAGGAAGAAAAAGAGAAGGAAGAAGACGACAACGAGGAAGAAGAAGGGAAAGAAGAGGAAGAGGAGAGGAATAACAGCAGGATGCAAAGGGCTTATTATACCTGAAGATGAAGATAATTAACCTGCCAGCACTAAACACAAGCATCACCAGCAACAAACTTGATAACATGAACGTAAACACCGAGTGAAAATAACTGCTGAGTGGTGACTAGTGAATCAAACTGTTATGTAAGTATAATTGCTGTGTAAATGGAACTATTGTGTAAATGGAACTATTGTGTAAATGGAACTATTGTGTAAATGGAACTATTGTGTAAATGGAACTATTCTATTGTGTAAATATATAGTTATTCTGTAAATAAAACTGTTGTGTAAATAAATCTACCGGGTGAAAATAATGAAGGTTATGAGATAAAAATCCCTTGTTAACGCCACAGTCAATACTTCACTCAGTGTTCATGATGAAGACTTGAGCGTTAATTAGCAACGGTGGGGAAACTACGTGGGATACGAACCGTGCAACTCCAGGTCTATAGATATGGCTTCTTCGATCCACTGAAACCAACGCCGAAGGTTATGTTGAAGAAAACAATCTCAACTACAGCTGACCACCTAAGAATCCCTCCCTGTCTACACTCACGACTGACCACCTAAGAATCCCCCCCTGTCTACACTCGCACCTAAGAATTCCTCCCTGTCTACACTCACGACTGACCACCTAAGAATCCCCCCTGTCTACACTCACGACTGACCACCTAAGAATCCCCCCTGTCTACACTCACGACTGACCACCTAAGAATCCCTCCCTGTCTACACTCACGACTGACCACCTAAGAATCCCCCCTGTCTACACTCACGACTGACCACCTAAGAATCCCTCCCTGTCTACACTCGACTGACCACCTAAGAATCCCCCTGTCTACACCTCACGACCCCCCACCTAAGAATCCCTCCCTGTCTACACTCACGACTGACCACCTAAGAATCCCTCCCTGTCTACACTCACGACTGACCACCTAAGAATCCCTCCCTGTCTACACTCACGACTGACCACCTAAGAATCCCTCCCTGTCTACACTCACGACTGACCACCTAAGAATCCCTCCCTGTCTACACTCACGACTGACCACCTAAGAATCCCTCCCTGTCTACACTCACGACTGACCACCTAAGAATCCCTCCCTGTCTACACTCGCACCTAAGAATCCCTCAAGCACACTGGGCTGGCAAGCAAACAATCATTCTCTAGTTGGTTGATTCTGCCTGGACTGGACACGACACGACCCTCCCTCCACAATCATAAACGTTTAACGACACAGAAATTGGTCGTGCCTGAAGGAGGGTCGTGTAACTCGTTATCTGTTGATATCGACATAATAACTTTCTGCTTCTTGTTCTGATAACCTTCAGCATCTCGACCTAAGGTGTCAGCCCCGGTACAAGGCACATCACAACGTAACCCAGCCCCTCGTGGTGGGTGAGGGAGGGAAGAAAAGAGGGAGGGAGGGAAGGAAAGAGGGGGAGGGAGGGAAGGAAGGAAAGAGGGGGTGGGAAGGAAAGAGGGGGGAGGGTGTGTGTGTGTGTACAGATGAGGGGTTACAGTCCCTAGTTAGTGGCTGTGTTAAGGTAATTTACTGAGCTTGTCCCAGGCGCCAGGGTGCACTCTTTCTGTTTACCCCCCCCCCCAGACCTCACCCTTTCACTCTGCTACCAACACACACACACACACACCAGGTCTGTGTAAGGGAATGGAGGTAAGGTCTATTTCAAGGCAAAATAATTCAGATCTCTTTCAAGGTAAATCAATATCATTCTCCAAGGTAAATAAGGTAAGATATAGTTCAATCTGAGTCTAGTTAACCAATCATGAATCTGAGTCTAGTTAACCAATCATGAATCTGAGTCTAGTTAACCAATTATGAATCCGAGTCTAGTTAACCAATCATGAATCTGAGTCTAGTTAACCAATCATGAATCTGAGTCTAGTTAACCAATCATGAATCCGAGTCTAGTTAACCAATCATGAATCCGAGTCTAGTTAACCAATCATGAATCCGAGTCTAGTTAACCAATCACGAGTCTGAGCTTTAAGTCAACTAATAAACCATCAGTCTGAATAGCTAATTAACCAAACACGAACACCGAGCACCACCTTAGGGCAAATGAGACGTGCTTTGATGGTCATCACAGGTAATCTTGGTGCTAATTAAGGCAGCGTCTGATTATCTGGCTCAAGAGGTGACAGGTACAGTATGTCGCAACTCCTCACTCAACCTCAGCCAGATACAGGCACACTCCTCACCTGTAAATACTGTACCGTTCACCTAAATTTCAGTAAGGTACAAAAAAAACTTTCCTTCGTGGTATACACATTTTTAAGGGAATTTGGATCACCTGAAGATTAGACACCCCAGCTTATTTCATCTGATGATTATTAAACTCCTTGACACTACCTGGGGGCGAGGTTAGGTGAGGGTGTCTAATCTTCAGGTAATCCGACATATCTTTTTTTTAGCTTTATGATGCCCAAATACTGTAATGTAAGAGTGACTTTTGTGTTATGGAAGTCACTTAAATTTTACAGGTACCTGTACCTGTATGTCAGAGGTATGGTAAATTTAAGAAGCCTGTATTTAGGAAATTAAATTTTTGAATTTTTTTTTATTTTAATGGTACTTTATTTTCATGATAATCAATATTTTAGGTCTGCAAAATTTTTTAGCAAACCAATATTTAAGGAGAGGCTTTCACATACATGGAATCCTAACTTGTTGAAATATATAAATCTTCGGATCATTTCCCAGGAGTGAAAATCTCTAGGGCCCTCGTCGTGTCGTCAGCTGAGTGGACAAGAACACAAGCTCCTCCACGCTAATTGGATGAAAATGCAAACAACTTGATGCTGATTGCTTGACGACTCAGGCATCTTGATGCTGATTGGACAAGGACTCAGACAATCTTAACACTGATTGAACAAAGAAATGATAAGCAGGACCACTGCGAGTTGCCGAGTACACGAGACTACGACCGAAACAAAAAACAAAAAACAACGAGTGAAACCTTATCTTATCTGATATATGACGTCAGGTTCACGTGACTGACGCCATGGCTTCACATAACATCGAGTGGGTTGTTTACTGTTGCTTACATTAATACAGTAAACAAATAGTTAAAAATTTTCTATACGAGTAAGACTGACATTTCACTGTTGTGGTCACTCTTAGAAAGGTCATACGAGGTCAAATGCCGCTTAAATGTCATCCTACTAAGTTTAACCCCGTGAAAACGATGACTTAGCACCCCCCCTCCCCCCGAGTGATGTGATGTATTCTTTGGAACTGGGTAGGTCTATTCATCGTACTCAAGGGAGGGAGGTGGTGGTGTTATGGTAGGGTGAGTGATGAGCACAATACATCCCTCACCTGCCTCCCCCACTCACCACACACCTCACCTGCTTCTCTTCACTCACCACACAACCCTCACCTCCCTCCCTCTCACAAACACACCTCACCTGCCTCCCCCACACACCACATATCTCTCACCTGCCTCCCCCACTCACTCACCTCACCTTCCTTCCCCCACTAATTACACCCCCCTCACCTGTCTCCTCACCTCATCTGCCACTAATTAACACCTCGCCCGCTGTCTTAAAATAACCTGTCGTTTCTGCCGCTTTTTCCCGCACCATCATTATCCTACAAGTCCTCGGGGAGAAAAATTCCTATAATTTTTACTTTACTTTCTCAAAAAAAAAAGTGTCTCTCTGCCCCCAAACCCCAAGACAACAGTAAATATTGACTTAAACGTTTATATCCCAGAGTTACAGGGAGTTTATACACTTACAATCCTAATTAAAAAAACAAGTTCTTGCAAAATCAGAATGAAAATTTTCTTGTGCAACATTAATATATAAATAAACACACGAGACCTGACATGGCATCCATCTTCAGATAACGTCAGGAGGCATTAGTGGACGAGTTACCTGAGACCTGACACCACCAGATATAACATTTTTCATCATTTTTTTTTATTACTCTACGATGTAAAAAAAATGTAGCTACACGGCATTACCAGTTTTGCTCTGATACAAGACTATGCTTATACCGCGGTCTGGGTTTACAAAAGCTGGGGGTGGGGAGGGGGGATGAGCCACACAGCACATCGTTTTAACATGAAGAAGATCCGTTCATTCGTCTCAAGATATAATGGAGGAGAGAAACTTTAGACAGACCAAGGCATCATACATCTCCAGGTTACTCAGGTATGACTGTATGTAAATAAATTCGTAGAGAGAACTTTTCCTCTCTCCAAACCTCATTACCTGCAGCGTCAAGATGATTCATTACAACACCTTGGGGATCGTGATCGTAATCTGGGTATAGTGTAGACGCCTCTCCATCCCCCCTCTCTCCATGTGTACTGGCCCTTATACCTGTACACAACCACTCACACGACGGGACCTAACACCATATTAAGACAACCTTCTATTTAAAAAACAAGAGCTAATTTAAAACTACACCTGATATGAACAGAACCATTTTGGCAAGTATATCATCCACACACACACACACACACACACACACACACACACACACACACACCATTGGGGAAATATGGTGGAGGACAAAATTTTACATACACACATGACAGACACACATACACACAATAATGAAGACACACACATACACACACAAACGGCTTTATCCCCGCCATCCAATCACAAGGGGGTGGGGAAGGAGGGTGAGGTAGGGGGTGAGGTAGGGGGGTGAGGTAGGGGGTGAGGTAGGGGTTGAGGAAGGGGGTGAGGTAGGGGGTTGAGGAAGGGGGGTAAGGAAGGGGGGTAAGGAAGGGGGTGAGGTAGGGGGTGAGGTAGAGGGGTGAGGGGGGAGGAGAAATAATATATACAAAAAAATATCGACTTTACGAATACTCAATTTATTCTCAGCTCTCCTTAGGTTATAATAAATTCAGTCCAACCTCCCAGAACCCACTTACCTCAGCTCTGGCCAGCCGTCTGCTCCCGTCCCCGCGCTGTGAGTGAGCGGCTTACCTGCCCAGATAAACAAGTATTAGTTCATTCCACCACTGCATAAAAGTTATATATAAAAAATCATAAATAATAAAAATAAACCTGCTGTATTTTTTATTATTTTTTTTTTCATCAAGTGTATCAGTGTTGTCTTAATATTTAATTATTTTACATGGGAAGTAATCTTAAAATAACATCTAAATTAATCAATGAATTATTATAAGGTTTACAATATACAATAATTGGTATTTGTAGGAATCAATTAAGACATACATGCAAATTAAATATCCTAATTAATTGACAAAAAAACAATGACGCGGTAATATAATTTTTTGAGTGAATTACTTAAATAAAAACGTTATTTATATACTTAAAAACACTAATACATAGATTATGTCAAAAAAATAATGAAGTTGAATGTAGTGTTTCAGGTGACGTAACATATAAACATTTTGTTAAACATTAAAACCTAAACATTTTTGAGTTTCCATTTGATTTTTGGGGGGATCATTCTTACTCATAAATTGTTCCGCAATAATGCAGGCTCTCTCTCTCTCTCTCTCTCTCTCTCTCCTGCCTCTTTTTACGTCTTTACTTCCTTGAGAGAGAGAGACAGAGATACACACTATTCAGGTTCCCGAGGGTCGATGTGGATCACTAAAGCGTGTGTTTTGTTTATCGTTCTCAGGCGTTTCTCTCTCTCCACCGTAGCTGATCTGTAAGTAAAGGGTTCGACTCCCACGGCAAATTGTACGTGAGAGAGAGAGAGAGAGAGAGAGAGAGACTGTGTGTGTGTGTGTGTGTGTGTGTGTGTGTCATCTTCATAGACATTTTTCTAAACACACATTCAACTTCAATTTTGTTAAATCTTTCATAGCTTGAATTTTTTCTTATTTAATCTCTTTAGGATGAAATAATTAGGTTAGCGTCCTCAAAGAATTAAACCAGACCTTAAAGAATTAAACCCTCGTCCTCGAAAAGATCTCACCATAATCCTCAAAGAGTTAAACCATTATCCTTATAGAATTATTCATCCTCAAAGGTGATAAATTAAATCTCGTCCTCCAAGGGTTAAACATCGTCCTCAAAGGGTTAAATTACCTCCTCCTCAAAAGGTTAATTACCTCCTTACACTCCCATCCTCGGAGTTGCACTATTGATGGAATAAACTAAGTGTGTCATCTTCATAGACATTTTTCTAAACACACATTCAACTACAATTTTGTTAAATCTTTCATAGCTTGAATTTTTTCTTATTTAATCTCTTTAGGATGAAATAATTAGGTTAGCGTCCTCAAAGAATTAAACCAGACCTTAAAGAATTAAACCCTCGTCCTCGAAAAGATCTCACCATAATCCTCAAGGAGTTAAACCATTATCCTTATAGAATTATTCATCCTCAAAGGTGATAAATTAAATCTCGTCCTCCAAGGGTTAAACATCGTCCTCAAAGGGTTAAATTACCTCCTCCTCAAAAGGTTAATTACCTCCTTACACTCCCATCCTCGGAGTTGCACTATTGATGGAATAAACTAACCTAACCTAACCTAACCTAACCTAGCCTAACTTAACCTAACCTAACCTAACCTAACCTAACACCAAGACAGCGTTAAGGTGTTTAATCATCAGGTGAAATAAGCAAGCAAGAGGAAGGGACGGGAGGGGGGTGTCTAATCTTCATGTGATCGAATTCTTGAACACTGTCTAAAACTGAGATAATTTTACGCCATATTTTACGAGACATTTCACATTATGTATCTGTCTCTTACGATACTCTCATACCCTCTCTTATACTGTAACCTTGATTTATTGTCCTATGTACCAGTCCTATAAAATCCTACACACTTATTGCAAATCAAGTCAAGATTTTTATTTTTATATTTTTTACCAGTACGATATAAATGTTTAAATGACGTCAGGCGCTCTCTATATCTGGACTTTCATATATGACAGAAAATGTGATATTTGAAGGTTTTTAATTAAATAAACTATTTGTTTTGCAAGACTCGTGGACTCGCGGAATATTGTTAATTCATGAAAGCAAAAATATGTATAAAGTATATGTATTTGTATATAAAGAAAATAAATTATATTTTCGAGTGCACATATCGTCAAGCCATTGGACAAAATATATATATTTTCTTTGTTATAAGTATTAATAACAATACGTTTATTTACACTAGAAAACAATGTATTATTCTAGATAATATACTGTATATATAATGCTAATCGTGAATACAATTGATGAATAATTCAATGTCTAGTGTCATTCCTAGTCGATCTTGCTGTAATTGGGAACCTGACTTTAGTTGAGGACCTGAAGGTAACAGCGTAAAGAGTCGTTTACATTGTGCCGTTCATTACTTGGCTTTATATTCAGTCCCTGTAGCCACACTGTCTACAGGACCCGCAAAAAGAGGAAAATATATTGAAAACAGTTGGATAAATATTGAAATCAGGGACATGGAGGGAGGGAGCAGAACCGGCCGCTTTAAATCTAATATAGTTGTTGCCAGAGTACCGGAGGGATATATTTCACTATATTTTAGTAATATTCTGTAATATATCGTCTTACAGGGATGATACGACCCAGGGTGAAAAAAATATGGAGGACCTGTTATCCTTATATTCGATATGGCGAGACATCTGAACCCACAATATCTTTCTGAAGTATAAATTTATATAAAAGTGCTATGAATGAGACTCTTACTTGAACATAAGCATAGTTATTTCTGAAAATATTCCTTCCTTGATGATCAGTTGCTTTCGGACATGATGAAATTGAAGTATATCTGACGTGATGAAATTAAACATCAACATAACTCCGGTCATTACAAAACGTTCCTGGTCTTAAATGATAATGAAGAGTTATTTTTGAGATAATGGCGATGCCCCCCAAACTCACCCTTCCTCGCACGCAAAATTCATTTAATATAACAACTTGGTCCACAACAGAAATAATAACAGATGGGAGGATAGCATGCTGTCTGTGGCGCCATGGCGTGATGAGGAGCGAGGAACTGCCGTTGTGGCTCTCATCAACTCACAAACGTTTCATTAACTTGAGGGAGAGTGGGAGAGGGAAGTAAACGTTCGCTGCTGTAGGCGCTGTACACAAACTCCAGCACAACACACACAGACACACTTCTCTATTACTGATAAGCTCGTCAATTAACCTGACGTACTCATTACTTTTAGACATATGTGACTGACAAGGAAGAACCTGAAAATAGGGGGAAGAGGAAGAGACACATACGAGGATAAAAAGGTGAAGAGAGGTGAACAGAAATATAGATCGAGAGGTTTAAGTGTTGTGTATATTAAATTAGAGAGAGAGAGAGAGAGAGAGACTCCTCCCTTTTCATCTTATCCCACACTTGAACCTCCTCCTCCTCCTCCTCCTCCTCCTCCTCCAGCCTCTCTCTTTTCGTGCCATTTTCTAGCCCAAATATAGAGTGGATATAAATTGAATAAATGTTTCCAGAAAAACCCCTGGAAATACCACCTCAGTGAACTCAGGGCCACTAAGTCATTCAGGGGAAATCTTATAAACCGTTCTGGGCTTTGTGGAGGTGGAGGGTCAGGTGTTGGAGGATCAGGTGGTAGAGGGTCAGGTGGTGGAGGGTCTGGTGGTGGAGGGTCAGGTGGTGGAGGGTCAGCTGGTGGAGAGTCTGGTGGTGGAGGGTCTGGTGGTGGAGGATCAGGTGTTCGAAGGTCAGATGTTGGATGATGAGGTGTTGGAGGGTCAGGTGTTGGAGTATCAGGTGCTGGAGAATCAGGTGTTGGGGAATCAGGTGGTTATGGGTTAGGTCTGTGGTTATTGAAGTAGAGTAAAAATATATATGTAAGCTGGGGAATGAAAAATCGCTGAGTAAATCCTCAATATTGGTATTATTATTATAGTTATGACGATTGTCTTTAAAATTGATACATTTAATTACTATACATGCTGTGTTCTTGAGACTCACCTGTTCCTTCGCCCTTCTGTCTTCACGCCATTTGATATAGATAAATTAAAAAAAAATCCATTAAATGTCTTATACGTCGCTCTAAATCCTCCTTGGGACACTTTCTTATAAATTGGCTCTCTCTCTCTCTCTCTCTCTCTCTCTCTCTCTCTAACCTCTTAACATACTCTAAAATAATTTTATTACGGTTCTCGGTGAGTCAGGCTCTTTTATCTCAAGAAGGTCACCTTTAAAATTTTGCTTACAAGTGTACGACCTCTGACTTTGGGATGATTACCTTTATTATGTATACACTTGTAAGATATACAGTATATATTTTACAAATATTGAAGGTTGTTTATGAGGTCAATGTGCACTTTTATATATAGTTAAATCTGCAACACAAATATTGCATTACTTTCTACCTTTCATCATAACCACCATCTTTATTATACGTACCCATGCAGGTTTAAGGACCTGCAATTATACACGGCAGGACAATACTGTAGACTTTGTGTAATGACTGATATTGACCTTATCTTATTTCAGGGTACAGAGACATTTATTACGTAAATTTCAACTAGAGAGAAAGCGACAGAAAGGGGAAGTAATAATCCAGCAGGAAGGAACAATGAGAACATAAGAAAGAAAACTAAACGTAACATAACATAAAGTCAACTGTACATACAAAGTTATAAAAGTTGAAAATGCACACATACTTTACAAACACCGTAAATATAGTCATTCACGTCCACATATATACTGTATATATAATAACACGAAAATACGAATTTCTAATACATTATCGAACAAATAAGGGTTACAAATATTTGATGCAGAACATGGTGTTTACTTTTGGTGTTTAGGTGAAGGTAAAGGGACGCTTATCTTATTTTACAACAAATATCAATAAAAAGGAACTTCACGTTATTTCCCAAGTTAATCTCAACCGTAGTTAGAACTGTCTACCTATTAAAAAAATAAGTGAATTCAGGCGCAACACACACACACACTTGTATATTATTTGTAATTCGTAACCCATTCCCCAAATATGTAACTGTATATTTTCAGCCTTCTGGCTGCCAAGCTCTTTCAATAAACCGTTAATTATTACTATTATTATTATTATTATACATGCATACATACATACATACATACATACATGCATACATACATGCATACATGCATGCATGCATACATACATACATACATACATACATACATACATACAGTACATGCATGCATGCATACATACATACATACATACATACATACATACATACATACATACATACATATATACATACATACATACATATATACATACATACATACGTCGAAAAATGTAAAATAAAATATACATGGTTCTTTTAATATTCTGATTGCTTTCCTCCTCCTCCCCTGCCCCATACTCTTTCCTCCTCTCGCCCCTCTTTCCTCCCTTACTCCTCTTCCCTCTCGTACCCTTACGCTATCCTCCCTTTCTTTCCTCCACCACCTCTTACCTCACTTCCCCCATCTCTCCTCCCTTCCCCCTGTAGTACTCCCTGAAAAATAGAAACACAGTATTCAACTAAAATATTAATTTTTACGTAACACACAAAAACAATTGCATATCAATCAACAATTGACCGAATTTTGCTTAGAAAAAATAAATGTTTTTCTTGTCTGATAATGGACATCACCTGTCTGGAAATTTTAATTAAGTATTTTTTACCTGTCTATTGTTGCCTCCTCCACAAAATTTTCCTTTAATCCCTTTAATTTTTTTCAAAGTATCTTTAATTATTAATTTTTGTCAGGTAAGTTTACATTTTCATTTCAACCAAGGAGCATATATATATATATATATGTATATACTGTATATATATATATATAGTCGTCAGATGGGACAAATTTTATCATATGGGCCACGGGTAAGAATATTCTCATCATTCTGATACCTAATAATGATTAATCTAAAAAAAAAAACATGCACAGAATATGAAAAAATAATAATACAATGGCACATGGCACAAAACTCAAGCCCCATAACAGCACCTCCATTGATCAACATGACAAATGGCTGACAATTCAAAAACCAAAATAAAATCCTTGATATGTTCTGTGACGTCCGTAGATGAGTCCCACCCACCAGCATTGTAATGGAGCCAATAAATAGTGACCCTCATTATCAATAGTGTTGCCAGAGTGTGATGTATTGCACTGTATCACACACAATATCCCACACTCTACCTATCGCACCTGCCACGAATTTTAATGGCTAAATACCAAATACAGTTCGTTTCACCAATTTTCCAGTATTGATGTATTGAGTTAGAGTGATGGTAAAATGTGTATTATTGGTGTATATGTACTTCAGACGTGACGGTCATTGTGTGTGTATATATATATATATATATATATATATATATATATATATATATATATATATATATATATATATATATATATATATATATATATATATATGTATATATATATATACATCAAGGTCTAGGTATATACAGCACTGTATATACCAAACAACGATCAAGAGATAAAAGTGTTGACCAATGACAGTCTGTATATTTACGTGTGTGTGACTGTGTGTGTGTCTGTGTCTGTGTCTCTGTGTAAAATAAATCCCCGATGGGTTGACTGATGTTACAAGTGTAAGTCCTCGAAAACATAAAATATGAAGAGATTTTGTTTCCTTTGTTCATTTCACCACATTAGTGGAGTTTCCCATTATTTTCCAACTTTTACCTCTTCATCTTCTTTCTTATTTACTATAATTCATTCGCTCTTTTATTGGTTCATTTTATCTCCCACATTTTGTCTCCGTTCGTTCTCATTTCTACTCTCTCTACTTTAACACTCTCCTATTCTCAATTTCTCTTTAAGTCATTACCTGTCTCTTTCTATCTCCTGCTCTCGTTCACATTCCTCCCTTCTCTCAATGCCCTATTTCTGTCTCATTTGCTCTTTACCTTCTCTTTCCCTCTCTATCTTTTTTCACCCCTTTATACATTTCTTTACCTCTCTCTGCTGCTGCTGCTTGGGAATTGCTTGAGTGCCTATCGTGCGCTTTTGATATTTGGCACACAGGGGTGACGACTCAGTAGCAGTTCTTGCGAAAATTTTACCCGGTGAACTCGGCAGTGAGTCACTTGGTGTATTAACTTTATTCTTAACATATCACATCGAGGGGCGCCAAGAATGTATGGAAGGTGAGACTGAACAACACATACTAAAGTCCATACTAAGATCCAAAGTTCTATTTGTACTGAGATTCATGCAGTTTTTTCTTCTATTGAATTATTATGTATTAATGTTTTGAAGTATATTATGATATACTGGTAATATTTTAATTCTTTCTTGCAAATTATATGTATAAATTAAAGAAAAAATCGAATATATTTTAGTATGATTTATGACTTTATATTCGCGTTATTTCTTACGAGGGTAAATATTTATAGAAGACTAAAGATAATAAAACCTTAGACTCGCCAGAGAGAATAATAATCTGTATATAATCAGACCACGAATAGCGGGGCAATAAACTTCTCTTACGTGTCACTGATAAAACAAGGTCAAGAAAATAAGAGACAATAATAAGCGAAAGGAAAATGTACTGTTCAACAAATATTAAAACGTTATTTCAGAGATATTTTTCCCAGAAACATATTGTAATAAGTAAATACTTATATTGGAAATGTGAAGTAAAATATATGAGAAAGAGAGAAAGGGTAATCTCCAACAAGGGAACTCATTATCTCCTCCTGGGTAATTGGACCGACAATTCACATCATGGGAAGGTCGGTCGGCTCTTAGTTGCTTGACATCTGCCAATTATTCGCCACCGGCAGAGCTACTAATACGAACTTTGTCAATTACCCAACCACAAGAAGCCCCATAATGAGCGTTGTCATGCCTAGTTAGCCCCGTAACAAGCATTCTAGCCTGGGGCCACGTATCAAGCATTTCAGTCTCTGCGGCACAACGGAAAGATCGGTTACGCTCTCCCCAATGTCCCGTAATGAGCATTATAGTCTCGGCAGCCCTGTAATGAGTATCATAGTCTCGGCAGCCCTGTAATGAGCATCATAGTCTCGGCAGCTCTGTAATGAGCATCATAGTCTCGGCAGCCCTGTAATGAGCATTATAGTCTCGGCAGCCCTGTAATGAGCATCATAGTCTCGGCAGCTCTGTAATGAGCATCATAGTCTCGGCAGCCCTGTAATGAGCATCATAGTCTCGGCAGCTCTGTAATGAGCATCATAGTCTCGGCAGCCCTGTAATGAGCATCATAGTCTCGGCAGCCCTGTAATGAGCATCATAGTCTCGGCAGCCCTGTAATGAGCATCATAGTCTCGGCAGCCCTGTAATGAGCATTATAGTCTCGGCAGCCCTGTAATGAGCATTATAGCCTCGGCAGCCCTGTAACGAGCTTTATAGCATCTTGTGGAAGCCCTGTAATGAGCATTATAGCCTCGGCAACCCTGTAACGAGCATTATAGCATCTTGTGGACAGGTAATAAGGCTCAGGAATAAACACTGTGTCCTCGGTGGTCCTGTTATAAACATTCGGATCCTACAACGAACACTGACCAAATTAGTCCTCTATACCCCCTGTAACGAGCATATCAAATCCTCGGACCATCCCCTATAATGAGCATATCAACCCCCTGCACATACCCTGTAACGAGCATATTTGCCCCCTGTAATGAGCATATCAGCCCCCAGAACGCCCCCCTCCCGTGTAATAAGCATATCAGTCACCAGTAATCCCAGCCACACGGGAGGATGACAAATGGGGATGATAACCAGCGGTCAGGGGAGGTTGACGGCACTGGTGGACGACAGTCAACACGCGTGACCCATCAACCAGAACCCTGAACAGTGTGTCGTGTTCCTCCAGGGGCCCACCCACGCCGCAGCGGCCCGGGGGGGGGGGGGAAGAACCGACAATATTGGGGGAGGAGGAGACTATAACACTGGAAGGTGAGAGAGGCAGCCGGTAGTGACCTCACAGGACAGGTGAAGTTTTACATGCGACCATAACCAGTACTTTGATTTTGAGGACGCTTGCGGAACCTTAGCTGCAATATACACTCAACATCGCAAGCGGAAGTTTACCTGGGGTTAAGTGGGAGTGTATACCTGTGGTTATGACCCCTCTAAAAGTTAATATATTGTCATATTTATTGTATCCCAAGACACAATATAAACCAACAACAGTCAGAGTAAAACATATTTTGTTAAAGAATAAACTTTGATTTCACTTAAAAAAAACAAGAATCTATAAATACGCGTAACTGACTATTAGTTGCGTCAGCAGCTTTATACATGACAGAGCAAAAATGGTAAAAGGTTTAATCAACTAATTTCTTAATAATGTAATAAAAATAAAATTGACTTACGTGAGTCGAAGTAAACTAAATCTAACTTAACCCAACACAGCGCAATTAACACTCAGTTCATTAAAATCAGTACTCAAAGATGGCTGCCAAAGTGACGTCAAAGTCGCACCTAGACTATACCGTAACTAGATGCGGTCTCTCCTCACGCAGACAAGAGGGTAAAATTAACGTATAAACCTCTAAGAGTGCGAATCCTGCTGGTCATCGGGTTACAAAACCAACCTAAATGAAGACATAATTACGATTCACAGATGAGGGTGTTGTGGTAGGCGCCGCCCTCCACAACACCAGTTCAACATTCTCAAAGCATCGTACGTTAAATTCTCCCCTTAGATGAGACAACCGGACGCATCTAGTTAAGCGAAAATCGCAGTAATACAAAATCGAAGCCATCTTGTTCCCCAAGTTGACGCCGTAGGTTTAACTGCCTCAGGTAAGGTAGGTCCCTCACACCTCCAGGTAAGAGAGATAATTAAACGAGCGTAGTTTTAAGAATCCGGGGCCGTGATCACCCATTGATGACGCAACCGTGATGAATGGCCCAGATACAGCAGGCACACCCGACCAGGCCAAGACCAGGCCCTCTGTGTGGCCGCTACCCATGAGCAGCTCCTCTGTGTAGCCACCCCGGGGAGGCCTCGCTGAATGGGGCGATCGGTGGTGGTGGGTAGTTGATGAGGGGGGGATGGATGGTGAATGGAGAGGAAAGAGGGGTGTGGCAGGTGTTGAGGGGGAAGAGGGGTGAGGCAGGTGTTGGTTGAGGGGGAAGAGTGGTGAGGCAGGTGTTGAGGGGAAGAGAGGTGGAGGCATGTTATTGAAGGGAAGAGGGGTGGTGATTGTAGGCAGGTGTTAGCTGAGGGGGGAGGAGGGGTGAGGCAGGTGTTGGTTGAGGGGAAGAGGTGTGAGGCAGGTGTTAGTTGAGGGGGAGGAGGGGTGAGGCAGGTGTTAGTTGAGGGGGAGGAGGGGTGAGGCAGTTGTTGGTTGAGGGGGAAGAGGGATGAGTGATGAGAGGAGAGGAAATGAGGTGTGATAGGTATTGAACTTGAGGGAGAGGGAGGCAGTGAGGGAGAAGGGGCCAGTGAGATGAGAGGGGGCCGTGAGGGAGAGGGAGGCAGTGAGGGAGAAGGGGGCAGTGAGTTGAGAGGGGGCCGTGAGGGAGAGGGGGCCGTGAGGGAGAGGGAGGCAGTGAGGGAGGGGGGCCGTGAGGGAGGCAGTGAGGAGAGGGGGCAGTGGGTTGAGGGGGGCCGTGAGGAGAGGGGGCCGTGAGGAGAGGGGGCCCGTGAGGGGAGAGGGGCCGTGAGAGGAGAGGGGGCAGTGAGGGGAGAAGGGCAGTGGGATGAGGGCCGTGAAGGAGACCGAGGCAGAGAGAGAGAGAGAGTGTGTAAGTGTGAATCAATATCAGGGACTGAAGTAGAAGCCAATGTGGGTCAGGATAACTCCACTGCACCTGGAAGGCCCAGGAGGGAGAGCGGTGAAGGGGGAGGTGGTGGGGTGGGGAGGAGAGGTGGTGGGTGAGGAGGGACGGGTGGTGGGGAAGGGGGGAGGGTAGGGGGTGGGGAGGAGGAGGTGGTGGGTGGGGAGGGTAGAGGTGGTGGGTGGGGAGGGAGAGGTGGTGGGTGGGGGGAGGTGGTGGGTGGGGAGGGGAGAGGTAGTGGGTGGGGAGGGGAGAGGGAGTGGGTGGGGAGGGGAGAGGTAGTGGGTGGGGTTGGGAGGGGAGAGGTAGTGGGTGGGGAGGGGAGAGGTAGTGGGTGAGGAGGGGACAGGTGGTGGGGAAGGGGAGGGTGGAGAAATGACAGCATACGTAAGTAGTACGAGAAACAAGAGGGAGCGTCGAGGGTTAGGTTCAAGGAGTGTGAGGAGTAAGGGGCTGAACACAAGGGGTAAGGGGTTCAATGGGATTCAAGGTGTAAGGGGGCTGAGCCGTTCAGGGGATAAGGGGCTCAAGATGATTCAAGGCGGTTCGTGAGATAAGGTTCAAGAGGTAAGTGGTGTTTATCAGTAGGTTGTCTCACGTTAAGTTCTACACACATAATGGCGTCGTTCACCTCATAACGGCATCACTAACCTCATAATGGCGTCATTCACCTCATAACGGCGTCGTTCACCTCATAACGGCGTCGTTCACCTCATAACGGCATCTTTCACCTCACATTCTTTCTCTTTCTGATGATTTTTGTTTTCTCTCGATCATTTAATTCTTTCTTGCCTTTTTCTCCCGGTATTTTCGACACCATTAAAGGCTTCACTGATGGCTTCCCACTGACCATAACGAGACCTTTTCTCTGGCTAAATCCCATAAGGGGCTTTTTATCTTCTTGTTTATGAAGACTTAAAATATTTGGTCATTTGTTCCACGCCGGTGACTTCTGAAATTGATTAACAACAAGTAACTTTAACCTTCGTCTTTTTATTCGTGTACCTAAATATTTAAAAACAAAAGCACAAGAATTATGCAAATACTAATCAGAATAAAACATTAAATTCCATTATATTTTGAAATTACAATAAAACGACAATTAAAAATAATTACATTACAATTCAACAGACAATTAAGTATAATATATATATATATATATATATATATATATATATATATATATATATATATATATATATATATGTATATATATAATATATATATATATATATATATATATATATATATATATATATATATATATATATATATATATACCAATAAATTAATAAATCCCGAGAGAGAGAGAGAGAGAGAGCCTCATCAATAAAAAATAGTCCACGGGAAAAAACAAAGAAAATTGAGAAGGGTGAGGGAGACAGCCACCCGCATAGAGCGACGCCAGCCCCCCCCGACACACAATTAAGTTAAGGGGCCGCTCGCACACCTCCACCGCCCACCATAATTCAATCTCTGACGCCCAAGGGAGAGAGAATACAACTACTATTGTCACACACAGTCCTCGACATGTACTGGCTGTGTTACCGTCCTGCCCCTCAGCGATTCTTCTTCCCCAGACCAACACCCAGACACATTAAAAAAAAACTCGCTATTATTTCATATATTTTTCCTCATAAGAATAATACAGGTGTGAGGTTAAAAGGTGATATTTTAATTTTCTTTAACATACAGACACACACATACTGTACACATGTATGTCTTCTAGTTGTTATCTTTCCCAGACAGACATAGACATAAAGACAGACAGACATCATCATTCTCAATCATTTTCACCATCGTCATTCTAAGTCATTATCATCATGGTCATTAATCACCAATCAGCGTCACGAAGATAAAGACTAAACAGACAAAGAGAATAGAAGAGAGACGGAGGAAGATGGACGTCCAACTTTACACGAAAAAGAGACCACAACAAATTGCGTTAATAACAACAACAAAATACAATAACCTTAATCCTTCTTTTGTATTGGTCAGAGAGACAAGCACCAGGCTGTAAACTTGGCTTCGTTGATCACCTCCCAGCAAGTCACGACGAGCAGCCTCAAGCAACACACACACACACACACACACACACACACACACACACACACACACACACACACACACGAACACACACACACACACACGAACACACACACACACACACACACATACACACGAACACACACACACAAACGACACACACACACACACACACGAACACACACACACACACACACACACACACACACACACCTCCCTAACTAGAAAAGAGAGCGAGCATACAGTATACTTATGGTAGAGTCAACGTGTAGTTTCCAGGGGAGTTAGTAAAAAAAAATATTATTTATAACACCTCATAAACCACTTACACGTATTATTTACAATCTGAAGTAACGAGAAAAAACTAAATTAGGAATCTCTTAAGAACTGTCAGCCTTACATTCATCATCAGAGGGCCAGGGTGACCCCACGACCAGCACGTTACTACCATCTATCTGTGTTACCTGTGTGTGTGTGTGGCGGCACATCTAGGTGTACGTGGGTGGTGGTGGTGGTGGTGGTGCTCTACGTGTAAGGAATGGTGGTGAAGAAGAGGTGGAAGGGGGGAAAATGGAAAAGGAGGTGGAGGAATGAGAGGGGAAGAGGAAAAATGAGGGTGGGTGCGCGCGCGTACACACACACACACACACACACACACACACAGAGTCTGCTCAATGTCTATTTGCACCTGTCTGCTTGCTTCAAATTCATCAACAACTTCTTTTCTGATTACAGGTTTTAGGATTATGTATTTCTTAGACCTAGATTGTATTTAATAATGTCTTTGTAAGATGCGAGTTCAGCTAAGGCATCAATTCTAACACGTTGACCGAGACCCATATGAGAGGGGAGCCACAGTAGCTTGTTTGTGTCAGGCTTCAGAGACAAGCGGGTGACAATCAGAGTTGAGGGTGGCAAGATGAGGAGTCAGAGATGATGAGGCTGTTTATGGTAGTGTCTCCAAGAAGTTTCAGGGCTGTGAGTGTGACAAATAGCCCAGTAAACTCTTAGGTACAGAATTAAACACCTCTGGGAAAAACTCTTAACATTAAACGTCACAATATCCTGACCACTGGCGTCTGATAATCACCCTCTGTAGACCTCTGCTCAGACAAGGGGAAAAGATAATGTTAAAAAGACAGACAGACAAAGTCACAATGTTTGAGAGAGAGAGAGAGAGAGAGAGAGAGAGAGAATATGTTCATTATATGTTAATGAGAGGCAGGTGCAGGTTAGTTCCCCCACCCACACAGAGGCTGCAGTGACCATCTGTCCTCACAACACACCACCACCATTACTAACACCAACATCACCACCACCAACAACACCCCTACCACCACCAACATCACTACCACCACCAACACCCCCTACCACCAACAACACCCCTACCACCAACAACACCCCTACCACCAACAACACCCCTACCACCAACAGCACCCTACCACCAACAACATCCCTACCACCACCAACACCCTACCACAACACACCCACACCCCTACCAACAACACCCTACCAACAACACTACCACCAACAACACCCCTACCACCACCAACATCACTACCACCAACAACACCCCCTACCACCAACAACACCCCAACCACCACCAACATCACTACCACCACCAACAATACCCCTACCACCAACCACACCCCTACCACCACCACCACCACCCATCTATCACCACCACCATCGCCCATCTACCATCACCCTTAACTCCACCCATCTACCACCACCCATCTACCACCACCCCTACCACCACCCACCCATCTACCACCACCCCTACAACCACCACACCTGCCTTCACACGACCATGAAGCAGTAATTTAAGTTAATGAAAGAATTTGTCCCTCGTCGAACACCAGCATAAGATACATTCACTGTCATTACAATCACCACAAAACCACACAATCACACTAACTTTTCTTACAAATAAAATGAAGGCACAATCACGAGACATTCCCGCCTCCTCCTCACTCTCTCCCTCCACCTCCATTTCTCCCTCCCTCAGTCCCTCTCTCCCTCACCCAGTCCCTCTCTCCCTGCCCCAGTCCCTCTCTCCCTGCCCCAGTCCCTCTCTCCCTGCCCCAGTCCCTCTCTCCCTGCCCCAGTCCCTCTCTCCCTGCCCCAGTCCCTCTCTCCCCCCTCCTCTATCTCTCAATCCCCCAGTCCTTCCCCCTCCCTCTCTTCCTCCCCACAGTCCCTTCCTCCTCTATCTCTCCATCCCAGTCCCCATCCTCTCTCCCTCCCCTCCCTCTCTCCTTCCCCAACCCCCTCCCTCCCTCCCCCAGAAACACAACTCGAGTAACATTAATGAACGACACGACGTAACAAGGATCCGAACGACTCCTAAACACCATGGTTCCTCCTCCGTCAGGATTTCTAAACGCCGTCTCACTCACTCTCCATCATCTCCCACACGACTGTCACTCATTACATAAATAATCTTATAATTGACCAACATGTTTACCGTGTAAGATAGGTGATATATTTTTTACCCTATACATAACTTCTTGATTATATTACAGGTTTTAATGGTGTGTGTGTGTGTGTGTGTGTGTGTGTGTGTGTGTGTGTGTGTGTCAGATACCTACAGCTACTAAAATGTTCTGCTGCTACCTGTATATTAAGGCCCCATAGCGTAAAGTTCTCAAGTTTTTTGTTAAAGAGGAAGAGGAAGGTGAGGGGAGGAGATGTGAGAGGAGGAAGGGGAGGAAGGTGAGAGGAGGAAGGGGAAGTGGGAGGAAGGGGTAAGGGTGAGGGAAGGAGGTGAGGTGAGGATGGGGAAGTGGGAGGAAGGGGTAAGGGTGAAGGAAGGAGGTGAGGTGAGGATGGGGAAGTGGGAGGAAGGGGTAAGGGTGAGGGAAGGAGGTGAGGTGAGGATGGGGAAGTGGGAGGAAGGGGTAAAGGTGAGGGAAGGAGGCGAGGGCAGGAGGCGGGAAGGGGGTTAAGGAAGAGGAGGGGCGGTGAGGGGAATGGGAGAAGGAAGGGGGGGAGGAGTTGTAGATAATGCCTCGGCTTCAACTTCAGTTCACTGTATGAAAGCTTGTATCAAGACAGGTCCATAAAAATGAACAATATTAACATTAGCTTTCAGGTGATCCTAAATAACTAAGGACAGACAGACAGACAGACAGACAGACAGACAGATAGACAGACAGACATATAAAAGCACAACCCTACACACTAACTTTTGAGG
>NW_024724242.1:0-12500 GCF_018991925.1 Homarus americanus | reverse complement strand
ACAACAGGAAGAAAGTGCAAGACAAAAATGATCCTATTACTACAGCTGAGAACCAGAGATGATCTATACTGTACTTAGGCCCCGTGTTTCTTCTTCCCGCCTCACTACACTACAGTCTGGGATGTTAATCTCACGATTGTTATCTCTGCAGCTTCAAGATGACTGGTTTACGTGTGTCTTGTAGTGTGTGTGTGGCTCTCAGGTGGGCGACCATGGGGGTATATCACAGGTTTCTGTTCTCTTCAGTGTACAGGGTGCTTGCTCTCTCTCTCTCTCCCCCTGTAGTCAGGTGCACAAAATAACCCAGTGCATTAAGTCACAAATACAAGTTTCAACAACACCATCTCCCAGTCACTGAACACTAAAGTGACTGTAGTGTCAGGTGAGGTGTAGTGGTCAACACGTGAGAGGAGAGCCAGACGGGATTTCAATCAGGGTGACGTGGTCGGGCAGGTAACCACGGCGTCTTAGCTCGAGACGGTACCATGAGTGTACAGGAGAAAGTACAGTACGTACGTACGTACACGTGTGTGTGTGTGTGTGTGTGTGTGTGCGTGCGCGATCTTAATTTAGAAGGGTGCTCTCTGTAATCCAGGTTCAAGAACGAAATACATTCACCAGATCCTGGATTCTCTGTCTTAACTTTACGTTCTCCCAACAACTGGAGATATTTCAACGCATCTAATTAAGGTAGTTTCAATGCAATTTCGAAGCCCTCAGTGTTAGTGCTGTAACTAAAAGTACAGCATCAGTCTGGGAAGGAAATCCATTTAATAAACATTATTTTGAAAATTCGGGCGACGTTCCTTGATGTTGGCGTGGTGGTGAGGCGGCGTCATGACTCCGGCCTCAAGTGACCAGTGTTGGTTGGCCTCAAAAGGGTGTCTGATTCAGCACACCGTGAGGAAATCTAGAAAATTTGAACGATGACTGGAATATTCTCCCCCTCTCTAATACCAGCTTAGAAAAAAAAAAAATCCAGGGTGATTAATCCTCAGGTGAAATATACTGGGGTGTCTATTCCCCTGCTCCGAGTTCTGTGAGAGTAAGAAAGAAATCTGAAGAAAAAAAATGGGTGGACGTGGACTCTGATGACGAAGCAGCGCTCTTTACAGTGTCGTCGGAGGTCGTGTCGTCTGGCATCTTTAGTCTTGAGTGAACAAGGTGTGATGACTTCTGTGGTGTGATAACAAGACTCAAGGGGACAAACAACATAGTCCACGCGTTTCAGTGTATCTCTTGCAAGACATCTGTTCGTCCTAAATTTAAGTACCTATATACCTGGGTGTGAGTGATTATGGTGGTGTGGTTTACAGCGATGATAAACATGAAACTGACTTACTGGTTCACAGGGTCTTGGTCCACATCAAAGCCAAAGGCACAAAATGATGGTTAAGAGGCAGGTGCGTCACTTTACTAGTTTGCTCCACACTAAGAATAGACCCGAAACTGGGGTCAATAAACAGGTGGGTGTGAAAAAGTCGTTCACCTCCAGAGTGTTGTTTGGACCAGACGGGATCTAAAGCACCGAGGACAAGGGACGAGTTGCAGGTCTTCAAGATGCTGGTGATCATTACTTCCCACGACAGATGGGACACTTGGTCATGAATGTTAATATAAAAGAGGCGACGTGACCTCCTTTATAAGTAACTGGACGTGCAGAACAAATGAGCATCATCCACCAGACTCATAATTTAACTGGATTCTTGTTTTGATACTTAAAACTGACCACCTGAAGATTAACCTCCCAGATTATTTACCTGGTGATTAAACGCCCCTAAATACTACCAGAGGAGTTAGGTTAGGTTAGGAGTTTCTTACTTCAGAAGTCGGTCCTGCTCGACAAGTTCACTTTCAAGGGATTAACCACATTAAAAACCGACGAAATAACTTCGAGAACCTTTGTTGCTGTGAAGAGAAAAGGTTTATTTGAGTGAACATCAGCGTGGTACTCTGATTACCAATACTTAAGAGGCTTCACACGCACACGACCGCAAGTAGGTGGTCCGTCTCACGCCCCCCCACCCCCCTCTTCCCACCTAATCACCCCACGCCCCCAGACACCCCTCCCCTACCCGTCACGCCTGGGAAAACCCATTCATCGGGCCATTTAACTCAGGATTTGATACTAATCTCCTGTGTAGATCTTCCAGGAATTAACTCATTTTCAGATTCTCAACAAGTATCTAACGTGGAATTATCTTTGAGTCGTAATGTGCTCTTGAACTTATACACACACAGAGAGAGAGAGAGAGAGAGAGAGAGAGCTACAGTACTAGGGGTATAATGATCGATGTACAATGACCTTTACACACCCTCTACACCACACACACCAACACCCACTGACACAGCAACTACACCTCTCACCCTTCCCCAGGCCAACAGCTATAAGAATGTTCGTTCAGTCAGCCCAACGTATACCTTCACTCACTTGACTGATGGAACTCCTTTCTGACTGAGGGATGATGGTGTTTGTGTTGTTTTGTTTATTTCAAGTGACCGATTCTTTCGTCATCTTCGTTTTGAAATGCCTTTTTTATTTACCATGACCGTCTCGGGTGATTGGGGGTGAGTGCCTCGGGTGACTGGGGGTGACTGCCTCGGGTGACTGGGGTGACCTCCTTTGGTGATTGGGGGTGACTGCCTCGGGTGACTGGAGGTGACCTCCTTTGGTGATTGGGAGTGAGTGCCTCGGGTGACTGGGAGTGAGTGCCTCGGGAGTAACTGAAGGTGTAGGATATGGGAGGTGATGTATCAAACTGTGTGTGCTAACATGACCACACCTGTAACACTGTCTCCCAGGACCACACACACGACCCCGCTGGGCACCAATGACATCCTCACCCATCATCCAACGCCCATCTCCTGCTCATACGTCACCTGCCCTCCTGCCCACAACCACCACCTGTCCTCAACAACAACCTGCCCACACGTCACCTGCCTCCAACAACCACCTGCCCACACGTCACCTGCCTCCAACAACCACCTGCCCACACGTCACCTGCCACTCCAACAACCACCTGCCCCACACGTCACCTGCACCTCCAGCAACCACCTGCCCCGTCACCTGCCTCTAACAACCACCTGCCCACACGTCACCTGCCTCCAGCAACCACCTGCCCCACGTCACCTGCCTCCAGCAATCCCTGCCCCACACGTTGCACCTTGCCTACAAGCAACCACCTGCCCCACGTCACCTGCCTCCAACAACCACCTGCCCACACGTCACACCTCCAACAACCCTGCTGCCACACGTCACCTGCCTCCAACAACCACCTGCCCACGTCACCTGCCTCTAACAACCACCTGCCCACGTCCACCTGCCTCCAACAACCACACCGCCCCACACGTCACCTGCCTCCAGCAACAATCACCTGCCCACGTCACCCTGCCTCCAACAATCACCACACCCACACGTCACCTGCCTCCAACAACCACCTGCCCACACGTCACCTGCTCAACGTCACCTGCCCACGATACCTGCCTCCAACGCCACCTGCCCACACGTCACCTGCCTCTTGCACCACCACCACACTCACCTGCCTCCAACAACCACCTGCCCACACGTCACCTGCCTCCAACAGCCACCTGCCCACGTCACCTGCCTCCAACAACACCCCCACACGTCACCTGCCTCCAAATCACCTGCCCACACGTCACCTGCCTCCAACACACCACCGTCCTGCAACAACCACCTGCCCACACGTCACCTGCCTCCAACAATCCACCTGCCCACACGTCACCTGCCCAACAACCACCTACACATCACCTGCCTCCAACCCACCTGCCCACACGTCACCTGCCTCCAACAACCACCTGCCCACACGTCACCTGCCTCCAACAACCACCTGCCCACACGTCACCTAGCAACCACCTGCCCACACGTCACCTGCCTCCAACAATCACCTGCCCACACGTCATTGCCTCCAACAACACCTGCCCCACGTCACCTGCACTCCAACAATCACCTGCCCACACGTTACCTGCCTCCAACAATCACCTGCCCACACGTTACCTGCCTCCAACAATCACCTGCCCACACGTCACCTGCCTCCAACAATCACCTGCCCACACGTTACCTGCCTCCAACAATCACCTGCCCACACGTTACCTGCCTCCAACAATCACCTGCCCACACGTCACCACCTGCCTCCAACAACCACCCGCCCACACGTCACCTGGCCTCCAACAACCACCTGCCCACACGTTACTCCGCCTCCAAATAACCACCTGCCCACACGTCACCTGCCTCCAACAACAACCACCTGCCCACACGTCACCTGCCTCCAACAACCACCTGCCCACACGTCACCTGCCTCCAACAATCACCTGCCCACGTCACCTGCCCACACGTCACCTGCCTCCAACAACCACCTGCCCACACGTCACCTGCCTCCAACAACCACCTGCCCACACGTCACCTGCTGGGCCTCCAACAATCACCTGCCCACACGTCACCTGCCTCCAACAATCACCTGCCCACACGTCACTTGCCTCCAACAACCACCTGCCCACACGTCACCTGCCTCCAACAATCACCTGCCCACGTCACCCGCCTCCAACAACCACCTGCCCACATGTCACCTCCCTCCAACAATCACCTGCCCACATCGTTACCTGCCTCCAACAATCACCTGCCCACACGTCACCTGCCTCC
The DNA here is from genome assembly GCF_018991925.1 of Homarus americanus. NCBI lineage: Eukaryota > Metazoa > Arthropoda > Malacostraca > Decapoda > Nephropidae > Homarus > Homarus americanus. Next base: position 7,843 of record NW_024724242.1, on the reverse strand, counting down.
AACAATCACCTGCCCACACGTTACCTGCCTCCAACAATCACCTGCCCACACGTTACCTGCCTCCAACAATCACCTGCCCACACGTCACCTGGGAGGTACTAACCCGTTTACGATTGAAGTCACAACGTTTCTATCCTTAAGGTGAATAATTTCCTGTCTTTTGCTGTACTTTTGCCCCTCAAAGTTACTGTCCTGCTCCTTAAGATTCTTTTCCCTGCCCACCACCCACCACTAACCCACCCCTCCACCAACCCACCCCCACCACTAGCCTCCAACGGCACACCACCAACCCACCTTCTCACTAACCCACCCCTCACCACTAGCCCACCCTCTCCACCAACCCACCCTCTCTACCAACCCACCCCGACCACTAGCCCACCCTCTCCACCAACCCACCCTCTCTACCAACCCACCCCGACCACTAGCCCACCCTCTCCACCAACCCACCCTTTTCACCCACTCTCACCACCTACGCACACGCTGACTGCCATCTAGCTCAGGCTGAACCTCACAAAGATACCGTGACACCTGATGTTGAGTATCCGCACTGTCTTGACCCGTCGTGCCACACTGTCTCTCCTGCATATTGAACCTAAATGCCAATTGACGCCGTTAGCACCATCAACTCTCTCTCCTTCCATCTCTCTCTCCCACCATTCCTTTATCCCACTCTCCCTCTCACCCACTCTCCCTCTCACCCACCCTCCCTCTCTCTCTCTCACCCTCCTCCCCCCGCTCACTTCCCTCCCTGCCTACCCCCCCCCGTCAGCTTTCGGTAACAGTATTGCGATCATGAAAACTCGTTAGTGAATTTATGTGAATTAAGAGAGACAAAAAACACCTAAGTGGTGATATCGTGGGGCGTCGTCTCGTCTGACAGCTCAGGTTGTACACACACAATAACATTCATTATACAAACCAGTCGGCAGCGGATGGTTGTCTTCTGCTTCTCTGGGTGGTGTACGTGGGGGGGGGTGCGTGGGGGTGGGGTGCGTGTGGGGGGGTGGGGGAGGGAGGAGAAAGGGGGGGGAAGGAGGGAGGGAGGGAGGAGGGAAAAGGGAGAGAGGAAGGAGAAAGGGAGAGGTGAAGGATGCGTTGTGAAGAAGGATGTGCTTGGAAGGGATGTGTGGGAGGAAGAGGGGGAGGAGGGGGAATAGAAAAGGAAGAGATATTAAAAGAGGAGGAGGAAGAAGAAGACTACGAGGAAGAGGAAGAAAAAGAGAAGGAAGAAGACGACAACGAGGAAGAAGAAGGGAAAGAAGAGGAAGAGGAGAGGAATAACAGCAGGATGCAAAGGGCTTATTATACCTGAAGATGAAGATAATTAACCTGCCAGCACTAAACACAAGCATCACCAGCAACAAACTTGATAACATGAACGTAAACACCGAGTGAAAATAACTGCTGAGTGGTGACTAGTGAATCAAACTGTTATGTAAGTATAATTGCTGTGTAAATGGAACTATTGTGTAAATGGAACTATTGTGTAAATGGAACTATTGTGTAAATGGAACTATTGTGTAAATGGAACTATTCTATTGTGTAAATATATAGTTATTCTGTAAATAAAACTGTTGTGTAAATAAATCTACCGGGTGAAAATAATGAAGGTTATGAGATAAAAATCCCTTGTTAACGCCACAGTCAATACTTCACTCAGTGTTCATGATGAAGACTTGAGCGTTAATTAGCAACGGTGGGGAAACTACGTGGGATACGAACCGTGCAACTCCAGGTCTATAGATATGGCTTCTTCGATCCACTGAAACCAACGCCGAAGGTTATGTTGAAGAAAACAATCTCAACTACAGCTGACCACCTAAGAATCCCTCCCTGTCTACACTCACGACTGACCACCTAAGAATCCCCCCCTGTCTACACTCGCACCTAAGAATTCCTCCCTGTCTACACTCACGACTGACCACCTAAGAATCCCCCCTGTCTACACTCACGACTGACCACCTAAGAATCCCCCCTGTCTACACTCACGACTGACCACCTAAGAATCCCTCCCTGTCTACACTCACGACTGACCACCTAAGAATCCCCCCTGTCTACACTCACGACTGACCACCTAAGAATCCCTCCCTGTCTACACTCGACTGACCACCTAAGAATCCCCCTGTCTACACCTCACGACCCCCCACCTAAGAATCCCTCCCTGTCTACACTCACGACTGACCACCTAAGAATCCCTCCCTGTCTACACTCACGACTGACCACCTAAGAATCCCTCCCTGTCTACACTCACGACTGACCACCTAAGAATCCCTCCCTGTCTACACTCACGACTGACCACCTAAGAATCCCTCCCTGTCTACACTCACGACTGACCACCTAAGAATCCCTCCCTGTCTACACTCACGACTGACCACCTAAGAATCCCTCCCTGTCTACACTCGCACCTAAGAATCCCTCAAGCACACTGGGCTGGCAAGCAAACAATCATTCTCTAGTTGGTTGATTCTGCCTGGACTGGACACGACACGACCCTCCCTCCACAATCATAAACGTTTAACGACACAGAAATTGGTCGTGCCTGAAGGAGGGTCGTGTAACTCGTTATCTGTTGATATCGACATAATAACTTTCTGCTTCTTGTTCTGATAACCTTCAGCATCTCGACCTAAGGTGTCAGCCCCGGTACAAGGCACATCACAACGTAACCCAGCCCCTCGTGGTGGGTGAGGGAGGGAAGAAAAGAGGGAGGGAGGGAAGGAAAGAGGGGGAGGGAGGGAAGGAAGGAAAGAGGGGGTGGGAAGGAAAGAGGGGGGAGGGTGTGTGTGTGTGTACAGATGAGGGGTTACAGTCCCTAGTTAGTGGCTGTGTTAAGGTAATTTACTGAGCTTGTCCCAGGCGCCAGGGTGCACTCTTTCTGTTTACCCCCCCCCCCAGACCTCACCCTTTCACTCTGCTACCAACACACACACACACACACCAGGTCTGTGTAAGGGAATGGAGGTAAGGTCTATTTCAAGGCAAAATAATTCAGATCTCTTTCAAGGTAAATCAATATCATTCTCCAAGGTAAATAAGGTAAGATATAGTTCAATCTGAGTCTAGTTAACCAATCATGAATCTGAGTCTAGTTAACCAATCATGAATCTGAGTCTAGTTAACCAATTATGAATCCGAGTCTAGTTAACCAATCATGAATCTGAGTCTAGTTAACCAATCATGAATCTGAGTCTAGTTAACCAATCATGAATCCGAGTCTAGTTAACCAATCATGAATCCGAGTCTAGTTAACCAATCATGAATCCGAGTCTAGTTAACCAATCACGAGTCTGAGCTTTAAGTCAACTAATAAACCATCAGTCTGAATAGCTAATTAACCAAACACGAACACCGAGCACCACCTTAGGGCAAATGAGACGTGCTTTGATGGTCATCACAGGTAATCTTGGTGCTAATTAAGGCAGCGTCTGATTATCTGGCTCAAGAGGTGACAGGTACAGTATGTCGCAACTCCTCACTCAACCTCAGCCAGATACAGGCACACTCCTCACCTGTAAATACTGTACCGTTCACCTAAATTTCAGTAAGGTACAAAAAAAACTTTCCTTCGTGGTATACACATTTTTAAGGGAATTTGGATCACCTGAAGATTAGACACCCCAGCTTATTTCATCTGATGATTATTAAACTCCTTGACACTACCTGGGGGCGAGGTTAGGTGAGGGTGTCTAATCTTCAGGTAATCCGACATATCTTTTTTTTAGCTTTATGATGCCCAAATACTGTAATGTAAGAGTGACTTTTGTGTTATGGAAGTCACTTAAATTTTACAGGTACCTGTACCTGTATGTCAGAGGTATGGTAAATTTAAGAAGCCTGTATTTAGGAAATTAAATTTTTGAATTTTTTTTTATTTTAATGGTACTTTATTTTCATGATAATCAATATTTTAGGTCTGCAAAATTTTTTAGCAAACCAATATTTAAGGAGAGGCTTTCACATACATGGAATCCTAACTTGTTGAAATATATAAATCTTCGGATCATTTCCCAGGAGTGAAAATCTCTAGGGCCCTCGTCGTGTCGTCAGCTGAGTGGACAAGAACACAAGCTCCTCCACGCTAATTGGATGAAAATGCAAACAACTTGATGCTGATTGCTTGACGACTCAGGCATCTTGATGCTGATTGGACAAGGACTCAGACAATCTTAACACTGATTGAACAAAGAAATGATAAGCAGGACCACTGCGAGTTGCCGAGTACACGAGACTACGACCGAAACAAAAAACAAAAAACAACGAGTGAAACCTTATCTTATCTGATATATGACGTCAGGTTCACGTGACTGACGCCATGGCTTCACATAACATCGAGTGGGTTGTTTACTGTTGCTTACATTAATACAGTAAACAAATAGTTAAAAATTTTCTATACGAGTAAGACTGACATTTCACTGTTGTGGTCACTCTTAGAAAGGTCATACGAGGTCAAATGCCGCTTAAATGTCATCCTACTAAGTTTAACCCCGTGAAAACGATGACTTAGCACCCCCCCTCCCCCCGAGTGATGTGATGTATTCTTTGGAACTGGGTAGGTCTATTCATCGTACTCAAGGGAGGGAGGTGGTGGTGTTATGGTAGGGTGAGTGATGAGCACAATACATCCCTCACCTGCCTCCCCCACTCACCACACACCTCACCTGCTTCTCTTCACTCACCACACAACCCTCACCTCCCTCCCTCTCACAAACACACCTCACCTGCCTCCCCCACACACCACATATCTCTCACCTGCCTCCCCCACTCACTCACCTCACCTTCCTTCCCCCACTAATTACACCCCCCTCACCTGTCTCCTCACCTCATCTGCCACTAATTAACACCTCGCCCGCTGTCTTAAAATAACCTGTCGTTTCTGCCGCTTTTTCCCGCACCATCATTATCCTACAAGTCCTCGGGGAGAAAAATTCCTATAATTTTTACTTTACTTTCTCAAAAAAAAAAGTGTCTCTCTGCCCCCAAACCCCAAGACAACAGTAAATATTGACTTAAACGTTTATATCCCAGAGTTACAGGGAGTTTATACACTTACAATCCTAATTAAAAAAACAAGTTCTTGCAAAATCAGAATGAAAATTTTCTTGTGCAACATTAATATATAAATAAACACACGAGACCTGACATGGCATCCATCTTCAGATAACGTCAGGAGGCATTAGTGGACGAGTTACCTGAGACCTGACACCACCAGATATAACATTTTTCATCATTTTTTTTTATTACTCTACGATGTAAAAAAAATGTAGCTACACGGCATTACCAGTTTTGCTCTGATACAAGACTATGCTTATACCGCGGTCTGGGTTTACAAAAGCTGGGGGTGGGGAGGGGGGATGAGCCACACAGCACATCGTTTTAACATGAAGAAGATCCGTTCATTCGTCTCAAGATATAATGGAGGAGAGAAACTTTAGACAGACCAAGGCATCATACATCTCCAGGTTACTCAGGTATGACTGTATGTAAATAAATTCGTAGAGAGAACTTTTCCTCTCTCCAAACCTCATTACCTGCAGCGTCAAGATGATTCATTACAACACCTTGGGGATCGTGATCGTAATCTGGGTATAGTGTAGACGCCTCTCCATCCCCCCTCTCTCCATGTGTACTGGCCCTTATACCTGTACACAACCACTCACACGACGGGACCTAACACCATATTAAGACAACCTTCTATTTAAAAAACAAGAGCTAATTTAAAACTACACCTGATATGAACAGAACCATTTTGGCAAGTATATCATCCACACACACACACACACACACACACACACACACACACACACACACCATTGGGGAAATATGGTGGAGGACAAAATTTTACATACACACATGACAGACACACATACACACAATAATGAAGACACACACATACACACACAAACGGCTTTATCCCCGCCATCCAATCACAAGGGGGTGGGGAAGGAGGGTGAGGTAGGGGGTGAGGTAGGGGGGTGAGGTAGGGGGTGAGGTAGGGGTTGAGGAAGGGGGTGAGGTAGGGGGTTGAGGAAGGGGGGTAAGGAAGGGGGGTAAGGAAGGGGGTGAGGTAGGGGGTGAGGTAGAGGGGTGAGGGGGGAGGAGAAATAATATATACAAAAAAATATCGACTTTACGAATACTCAATTTATTCTCAGCTCTCCTTAGGTTATAATAAATTCAGTCCAACCTCCCAGAACCCACTTACCTCAGCTCTGGCCAGCCGTCTGCTCCCGTCCCCGCGCTGTGAGTGAGCGGCTTACCTGCCCAGATAAACAAGTATTAGTTCATTCCACCACTGCATAAAAGTTATATATAAAAAATCATAAATAATAAAAATAAACCTGCTGTATTTTTTATTATTTTTTTTTTCATCAAGTGTATCAGTGTTGTCTTAATATTTAATTATTTTACATGGGAAGTAATCTTAAAATAACATCTAAATTAATCAATGAATTATTATAAGGTTTACAATATACAATAATTGGTATTTGTAGGAATCAATTAAGACATACATGCAAATTAAATATCCTAATTAATTGACAAAAAAACAATGACGCGGTAATATAATTTTTTGAGTGAATTACTTAAATAAAAACGTTATTTATATACTTAAAAACACTAATACATAGATTATGTCAAAAAAATAATGAAGTTGAATGTAGTGTTTCAGGTGACGTAACATATAAACATTTTGTTAAACATTAAAACCTAAACATTTTTGAGTTTCCATTTGATTTTTGGGGGGATCATTCTTACTCATAAATTGTTCCGCAATAATGCAGGCTCTCTCTCTCTCTCTCTCTCTCTCTCTCCTGCCTCTTTTTACGTCTTTACTTCCTTGAGAGAGAGAGACAGAGATACACACTATTCAGGTTCCCGAGGGTCGATGTGGATCACTAAAGCGTGTGTTTTGTTTATCGTTCTCAGGCGTTTCTCTCTCTCCACCGTAGCTGATCTGTAAGTAAAGGGTTCGACTCCCACGGCAAATTGTACGTGAGAGAGAGAGAGAGAGAGAGAGAGAGACTGTGTGTGTGTGTGTGTGTGTGTGTGTGTGTCATCTTCATAGACATTTTTCTAAACACACATTCAACTTCAATTTTGTTAAATCTTTCATAGCTTGAATTTTTTCTTATTTAATCTCTTTAGGATGAAATAATTAGGTTAGCGTCCTCAAAGAATTAAACCAGACCTTAAAGAATTAAACCCTCGTCCTCGAAAAGATCTCACCATAATCCTCAAAGAGTTAAACCATTATCCTTATAGAATTATTCATCCTCAAAGGTGATAAATTAAATCTCGTCCTCCAAGGGTTAAACATCGTCCTCAAAGGGTTAAATTACCTCCTCCTCAAAAGGTTAATTACCTCCTTACACTCCCATCCTCGGAGTTGCACTATTGATGGAATAAACTAACCTAACCTAACCTAACCTAACCTAGCCTAACTTAACTTAATTTAACCTAACCTAACCTAGCCTAGCCTAACCTAACCTAACCTAACCTAACCTAACCTAACCTAACCTAACCTAACCTAACCTAACCTAACACCAAGACAGCGTTAAGGTGTTTAATCATCAGGTGAAATAAGCAAGCAAGAGGAAGGGACGGGAGGGGGGTGTCTAATCTTCATGTGATCGAATTCTTGAACACTGTCTAAAACTGAGATAATTTTACGCCATATTTTACGAGACATTTCACATTATGTATCTGTCTCTTACGATACTCTCATACCCTCTCTTATACTGTAACCTTGATTTATTGTCCTATGTACCAGTCCTATAAAATCCTACACACTTATTGCAAATCAAGTCAAGATTTTTATTTTTCGTTTTTTTTACCAGTACGATAT
>NW_024724241.1:0-13909 GCF_018991925.1 Homarus americanus | reverse complement strand
TTGTAGGTGACTATGATTCTGAAGACGTACAGGACAGTTTTTTGAAAAAACTAATTACAGAACCTACAAGAGGTGACAATATATTAGACTTAGTATTAACAAATAAAGAAAATATTATCAGAGATATCACAGTAGGGGAAGAACTAGGTAACAGTGATCACAGAGAAATCAGGTTCACCCTAAATTGGGAAACGAAAAACAATGACAATATGGTCAGAGTCCCAAACTTTCGGTTGGCGGATTATCAGGGGTTAAGAAGGTACCTAGGTGAGGTCACCTGGGAACAATCACGTCAGTCACCAGTAGGAAGGGGTGAGGTCATAGATGACACAACAATTGATCATGACTATAATATATTCACTAGTATACTACATAAAGCACAAGAACAAAATATACCATACAGAAAAATTAGGTCAAATAAGAATGAGCCAAGAGGGATGATCAGAAAACTTAAACAACACATACGAATAAAGAAAGGAATATACAAGAAATTAAAGGGAGGGGAGGAGCAGCTCAGCAATAGGTATAATGAACTATCTAGGAATGTCAAGAAAAATATATGGAAAGCAAAGAGAGACTCTGAAATCAAAATAGCAAGAGAATCCAAGGCGAAACCCAAGGGATTTTTCCAGGTATATAGAACAAAGGTCAAGGACAAAGTTGGGCCTTTAAAGTCAGGGACGGGAGAAGTGATAAATGGCAGTGAGGAAATAAGCAAAGCATTGAACAGCTACTTCTTATCAGTTTTCACAGAGGAAATTCGCGATGAAATTCCAGAGGTGGAACTGATATTTAAGGGAAAAGAAGAAGAGAATTTAAAGAATATCACTATCAGAAAAGAGGACGTTTTTAAGAAGATAAATAAACTAAAGAAGACAAAATCCGCAGGGCCGGATGAAATTTTCCCTCGAGTCTTGAAAGAGTGTAGGGAACAGATTAGCGGACTCCTTGTAAACTTATTTACAAAATCATTAGACACCTGAGTTGTGCCAGACTTGTGGAAACAGGCAAATGTATTACCCATAGTCAAAAATGGAGACAGAGCATCAGCTTCAAATTACCGGCCGATCAGTTTGACGTCAGTAGTGGGGAAATTTCTTGAATCAATTATAGCAGATAACATCCCATCGCATTTAGAGAAAAGCAAATTAATCTATGATTCTCAACATGGGTTTACAAAGGGAAAATCTTGTCTAACAAATCTGCTGACATTTTCTCGGAAAGTCTTCGAGGTAGTAGATAATGACGAAAATTACGATGTTATTTTCTTTAGCAAAGCATTTGACAGAGTACCGCATCAGAGGCTTCTGAGAAAAATTAAGGCTCATGGTATCGAGGGGAAAGTTTTAAATTGGATAAAATCATGGCTCACCGATAGAACGCAGAGGGTCAACGTCGATGGTGTTAAATCTGAGTGGGGCCGTGTAACCAGTGGGGTTCCCCAGGGGTCAGTACTAGGTCCACTCTTGTTCACAATCTACATAAACGATCTAGATACTGGGATCAGCAGTGGCATAAGAAATTTTACGGATGACACCAAAATAGGGCGGCAGATTAATTCAGGGCATGATGCAAATGCATTACAGGAGGATCTAAATAAACTGCAGGGGTGGTCTGAAAAATGGCAAATGAAATTCAACACCAGCAAGTGCAGCGTACTTAATATTGGAAGAACTAATACTGTCAATGTATACAGCCTTAACAACATCAACCTAGAGAAGCCGACTTGTGAAAGAGACCTAGGGGTACTTGTAAGCCCAGACCTACGGCCTAGAAAACAGTGCGTTAATGTTCGAAATTCGGCAAACAGAGTATTGGGTTTTATATCTAGAAGTGTAAGTAATAAGAGTGCAGAAGTCTTATTGCAACTATATCTTGCGCTAGTCAGGCCGCACCTCCATTATGCGGTTCAGTTCTGATGCCCTTATTATAGAATGGATATCAATTCACTACTGTCGGTGCAGCGAAGAATGACGAAATTGATTCCGGGACTTAGAAACCTTCCATATCAGGATAGGTTAAAGAAACTTAACTTGCATTCCCTAGAAAGACGAAGAGTGCGGGGAGATATGATAGAAGTATTCAAGTGGGTGAAAGTAATCAATAAAGTGGATATAGATAAAGTTCTTATAATATCCGAGCAGGATAGGACTCGGAACAACGGATTCAAGTTGGATAAGTTTAGGTTTAGGAGGGAGATAGGAAGGAACTGGTTTACAAATAGGGTGGTGGACGAGTGGAACAAGCTTAGCAACCTTTTAGTAAGGGTTGGAACGCTGGAAAGTTTCAAAGGGAGGCTGGATAGATTCATGGATGATAGAGAGTAGTAGTAACTCTCGACAGGAGCTGCCATGCACAGGCCAACCGGCCTATTTCAGACTCCTTATTTTCTTATGTTCTTATAAACACACACACACACATACAAACACACCTAGAAAAAGTGCAAAAGAGGGCATGCAATATTATTCTCTCCCCTTCCTACTCCACATATCAAGAAGCGCTCAACACACTGACCCTTTCGACTCTCACTGACCATCACCACGACCTCATCTGCAAATTTGGTAAGAAGCTTCTACACCATCCCCGACACCGGCTCCTACTACCACCTGAGATCCCCTGTCCGAGAATTGCTGTTCGACACCACAACCGCATCCAGCCCATACGTGCACGAACTGATCGCTATAAGAACAGCCCAGTCCCAACCATTGTAAAAATTATCAATAACATGTAATAAATCAGTGTATTCACTCCCAGTAAACACTGCTCCTTACACTGTCACTATGTTGAAATGAACTGTAGTTTGAGCTGATCCCCATCTAAGTTATTATATGTCTTATTTGTGTCACTTATGTTACTTGTATATTATTTGTAATTCGTAACCCATTCCCCAAATATGTAACTGTATATTTTCAGCCTTCTGGCTGCCAAGCTCTTTCAATAAACCGTTAATTATTATTATTATTATTTATTATTACATACACACACACACACACACACACACACACATACACACACACTACTGCCTCCTGGATGCCCATTCTCCTCACTTCTTGTGTATCCTTCACCTCCTCGATGTCACCTTCTTGCTCCTGTTACTATCCACTTATAAATAATATTATTTCTTAACTCTTTAGCTTTAGAATATCATATAATTTACACACTCGCGGAAAAGAGCACACATAGCTGCAAGCCTCACACCTGAGCCTTGACGGCGTATCTCCCTGTGGTAGAGTAGACAGTGAGATAGCGGGAGTAGACACCATCTCCTGCCTGGTTGTCTGCTGCTTGTCCATTATCCAGCAGCTCTAACTCAGTGGCTCGGGCTGTTGTGTCTGGTTGACTCACATATGCCCTGTAAACATGTTCATACAGTGATGATAGCATCGTCTAAAACTCTAAACAATATATAGTTAATGTTAATAACGTCGTCTTCTAAACAATGTTTAGTTTCGCCTATTTTCACTTCCTTAAGACATACCGCAACTGTTAGAAGTTGATTGGTTGTTGGTTACTACGTGGTTCAACCAGCAACCAATCACTTCCAATAACTTTGGCGTTCGCTAATAACTTAAAAAGTGGGTGAAGAAGCTTAGTGTATAGGTCAATTATCATTACAATTATAAGAACTTCATTGGGAATTGGTCTATCTTGCCAGCAACACCTGTACTAAGCTAACCTAACACGGGCGCCGACGACGGGGTTATTTCCTTGCTTCACCTCAGCGTAGATAATGATGGGATTGGCGGAGGCGTCCACGTCGCCTGCCCCGGCGCTCATCTGTCAAACAAACAAATACAGATAAGATATGAGACACTAAATCTTTGTAAAGGAGCAAAGAAACGTGAGTGGCTAAGTTTTGTAAGGAAGAAAAGCGTAACGCAACTTACCCAGGCCCGGGAGTAGATCGGCATACTGGTAGGCTCCCTGGCTTGTGCTGTCACGCTTACACGAACGTGGTTGTTGACATTCCCAGACAAACCGACACTCCATTTCCACCTCCCTGTCTGTAGTAGCAGAAAGAGTTACCTACTTGTCTCTCTGAGTGAGGCACTGTATTGTACATAGAGCTTATTTGCAAGGACCTAAGGTACTAGATGTACATATAGTGAAGAAGAATAAGCCATGAATAAGATAGTTCAATTAGCGCTTAGCCCATTGAACGAGGCATGTACATGAATAATAAATTGCTCCTGCCACACACACACACAGACACACACACAGACACAGACACAGACACACACACACACATACTGTAAGCTCATAAGCATTCAAAATATATACACAAAACGTGATAAAACCAGCCAGGAAAGGGGAGACACTGGAATACCTTAGCTTTCGTCTCTGTTCAAAATATTTTCAGAGGCAACTGAATTTACAAGGACTAAGAGTGCTTATAAACAATGGGTGACCTTACATAGCATCAATTCAGATCAATAAATAAATAAATAATGTTGCGGAATATCTCACTACTGGTTATTGGGTTTTTTTATTTATAGTGGATGGTAATGCAGTGGAAGCGCCCCTTAGAGAAAATCCCGAACCAGCACAAACACAATTAATAAAAGTATTCTCTGTGACCGTGGAAAGCTAATACCTGTGAATGGGGTTAATGAGACGCACTTCTAGTCCTTTCAACAATACAGACGGAATCAATTATTGTACACAAGCACTAGAGTACTTCTTAGCGTAACTTACAACACTACAATGGGAAACAAAAGTTATACATGGTATCAAAAAAATTATTAAAAGTTATTAATTGCATCTGAAAAGACTACTAATGCAGCAGTACTACATACACCACAACAGACACCAGAACGAGGAACTCATCTGAAACAATTATGATTTTAAACTGGTCAGTTTTGATGTAACATCACTCTTTACAAAGGTCCCAGTTGATGATTTACTGGAGTTCCTCACTGATTCCCTGGGGAATATTTCATTGCCCGTCTCGAAAGATGGCTTCATCGAACTCATCAAACTATGTATTAAGGATTGTAAATTTGAATTCAATGGAGAATATTATGCTAAAAATTTGAATTCAAATGTACAATCCTTAATACATAGTTTGATGAGTTTGATGAAGTCTCTCTTTCGAGACGGGCAATGAAATATTATCCAGGGAATCTCCTTTGTCTGTACTCACTCCAGAGATGTGAATTACACGAAAGCGTTTGGGATCTTCGTGTTTTCTTGTTTCCTTGTGGTTATCAGCATATATATATATATATATATATATATATATATATATATATATATATATATATATATATATATATATATATATATATATATATATATATATATATATATATATATATATATATATATATATATATTTCATGTAAATCCACAATGAAAACGTGGATAAGATAAATCTTGATAAAATCACACGGGAAAATGGAAACAACGGAGCACCTTAGCTTTCGTCTTTATTCAAGACATCTTCAGAGGCAACTGGATTACATGGACAGAGAGAGGCTTAAATATACAGGGTGACCTTAAAAACATGAGGTCAGGTCATAATGATGTCATCCACTAATCCCCACACCAACACACACGTAGAGGAGCTTAAGAGAAGGGGGTTGACGTGACTAGTCAGGTCAGGTCAAAAATAAGGGACCCACAAAATAACTATCATACATCTAGATCAAAGGTTTTCAAAGCATTTTTAACCTTGGGCCACTGACAAATAAATTTATGTAACATATTATCAGTTTTGAACTGACCATCACTTAGGTTTATTGATTTTAATTCCTTAATCAAACTAGCTTCAACCAGAAGTCTTTCTGTGACACAAGATGATTTAAATACTTCTAAGCTTTTTTCCCAAGCAATGGGGTGATTATTATTCCTAACATGAACGAACAGGGCACTGCTTTCAGATGCAGTTCTGATATTATACTTATGTTGTTTGATTCTAAGCTGCAGTGTTTTTCCTGTTTGTCCTACAAAATTACAATTACATTTGCTACATGGAATACAATAAACACTTCCATTTACATTCAAACTTGGGCTATTCCTTATTAACATATTGGTAATGGTTGAGTCATACTTGAAAACAACATTAATATTTAGAAGCTTGAGGGACCGAACTAACGGGACAAATTCATTACGATAGGGCAGAGTAAAAATATTCTTAAGTGTAGGAACATGTCTTGAATAAAGACGAAAGCGAAGGTGCTCCGTTGTTTCCATTTTCCCGTGTGATTTTATCAATATATATATATATATATATATATATTGTTACGAACCCCTCCACCCAGAGCTACGAACCACGCCATCTATTGTCCTGATCTACCTACCCAGCACCACGAGCAACGCCATCTAGGGACGAGACACGAGTATGACTCGTCTTAGTTACCACTCCGGGGTTTCTCTTCTCCATATCCTGGTTGTTGCGTCACCTCCTCAAAGTCTTCTTTGTCAGCTCCAATTCGAGGAGAGAGGACTTGGCTCTGGGAAGTGACCACAGGATCATCTATCCTCTAAACCTACGGCAGTGACTACCTACCGTCTTCTACAATACTCAGCCTTACTCGTCAGCCATCTCAGCTCCTCACTTAAGTACTTTTATCTTGTATTGCCTCCCCCACGTCCACTTGCTTCAAAATGGTTTATGTTGTATTAATATGTATATACTGTTAATGTTTAGGTTAAGTTTGGTTAAGGGTAATTTATATGCTGAATATTTTGTTAAGGGATTTATGGTACTTTATTATACACAACGAAAACTCGCATCCTTTGTCTACCCTTTTATAGTCCGATTGTCTTTGTTTTTTTTTTTTGTTACCTGTTGGGATCTGGGTAGACGTATAACTATATTCTAAATCCCCAACTCGTAACAAATGGCGACCGTGACAGGATACGACCTTAAGTACCATATTCCTTCCTCCCTTGTTACTCAGTGTTAATTATTCCTCCCAGTCACTTCTGTTCACAATTGCTTTACGGTAGTTTAAAGTTTCCTTCATATGTGTGTGCATATATTGGTATTATCGTATAGTAAGAGTGACAGACGTAGGATATTAGGTTCCAAGTGTCATAAGGCTTACCTGTTATTACACGTGGCAGTCGTGTAGTAAGTCTTATCGAGTGTAGGGAAGAATCCGGATCTGTTTAATGCCGTACCCTCACTCCAGAGTAGGCTGTTCCATAGTCACTAGTTTAGGGTGAAGTGATATCTTGGGACGCCCCGCTCTACCAGGACCCCATAATTATAAAGCCTCCATTATTGTTCTTCTCATTATCTCATTCGGGGTCAATCATACCAAACTCAAGGGTTGTTAATCCGGATCTTTATATTAATGCCGTAATACGCCCTTCCTCTTTCAAGAATCTCAGGGTTGTTAATCCGGATCTTTATATTAATGCCGTAATACGCCCTTCCTCTTTAAAGTATCTCAGGGTTGTTAATCCGGATCTTTATATTAATGCCGTAATACGCCCTTCCTCTTTAAAGTATCTCAGGGTTGTTAATCCGGATCTTTATATTAACGCCGTAATACGCCCTTCCTCTTTAAAGTATCTCGGGGTTGTTAATCCATATCTTTATATAAAATGCCGTAATACGCCCTTCCTCTTTCAAGTATCTCAGGGTTGTTAATCCGGATCTTTATATTAACGCCGTAACACGCCCTTCCTCTTTAAAGTATCTCGGGGTTGTTAATCCGGATCTTTATATAAAATGCCGTAATACGCCCTTCCTCTTTCAAGTATCTCAGGGTTGTTAATCCGGATCTTTATATTAATGCCGTAATACGCCCTTCCCCTTTCAAGTCTTATCCTTATCTAAGGATCTTCTCAGAAGAACAATATTCATAAGTGTAATTTCCCTAGGTATAACTTGGGTAGTTTCCGGGACTTTCTGGTTATCCACTGCCGTGATATTTTCTAGGGTAATCCACTTATCTTTTGACCATTAATTAATTTATCTAGGTTTTCTTAATGGCCACCTCAGGATTTGTTAAACTTGGTAGTCCTGGAGGAGTGGAAGAGCAAGATACCATTTCACATCTTGAAGCATGTGGAGGAGCGTGGAGAGGTTAATTTAGGACGTGCTGCTGAGCTGGCTGATGAGTACGCCTTGCTGGTGGAGTCACTGTGCCGTAGGGAACGTGGTACTTCCCGACATGTTAGGTCCTCCTCTGATGATAACCTTGGGGACGTGAGTGGTAGGTCGAAAGGTCCCACACCTACCCCCCCTGATGCAACCAAGTTTTATTGTTCTTACTGTAAAAACCCAGGCCATACGATCCAGACTTGTAAACACCCAAAGTGTCGAATTGCTAAAAGTAGTTCCCTGGATCCCAAATCCAAACCAATAGCAAACACCAATGTGGAAAGGCCCCATCAGGATCTCTTCTCTTCATTCACCTATGAGGGAAAAATTTCAATCATAGAGGGGTCTCGTTCTTTCCCTATTCGTATACTACGTGATACGGGCGCAGCACAATCTATCCTCCTGTTTAACGTCATTCCTGATATATCTACCGCATTTACTAATGAGTGTTCTAATTTCAGATCTCTCATCCCATTCTTCCTATCCTTTAGCTAAAGTGCACCTCCAATGTCCCTTGATTACTGGGGAAGTGCAAATAGCCATTAGGAAAGACCCAATGCCTGTGTGCGGCATTCATTTATTATTGGGTAATGACTTGGTAGGAGATCTAGTGGTTCCTAACATAAAGACAGTCGACTCTCCCTTACCTGTCAACTCCACCACTGACCTTAAAGAAACTATTCCTCATCTTTTCCCATCTTGTGCTGTCACCCGGTCACAGAGTGTGCGAAATGGGCCCTCTTTATCTAAAACCACCTCCAATATCTTACTACCCACAGAAGATCTGTACAATAAAACCATTAGTAAGGATGAGCTCATTACAGCCCAACAATCTGATCCATCTTTGTTCAACCAGGTGATCACCTCCTTCGCGCCCGCGCTACGGAGGTCTTTGGAGGGGGGGGTGTGTTACGAACCCCTCCACCCAGAGCTACGAACCACGCCGATACGATACGAAGTCTTTAGTTAAGAGGTGAAAGAAGATTATTAGGAGTTGAAGGAAAAGTGGTGAAACTGAAATACAGTAGGAGTAGAAAGAATCTGGGCTCAACCAGATCGCTTCATCTTTCTTATTGGTGTTTTGTCTTTGTTCTGCTCCCTTGGGTCGTCAGACCTTTGTATTAATATTGGTTTATTTATATAATGCTGCTTATTATTATTATTTGTTATTGTTGGAGTTAGTGAGCCCGCCCAGGTCCTTGTGTAACTGGGAGGGTAGTCACATTTATTTATTTATTTATTTATTTATTTATTTATTTTTTTTTACTAAGATGTTAGTTCAATGTTAAATGTTAAATGTTAAATATTAGTTATGTTAGTCTAAAGGTACACTGTATGGAGAGGCCTGCCAGGTTCTTGTGGAGCTGGTAGGTCACTCTCATCTTTTATTCTCTCTATTAATGTTTTATATGTATATTGGGGCAGGAGATGGTTCAATTACTTTCTTCCTGGCTGATTTAAACCAACTGTGTTCTTGGAATTCTTCGTTGTCTATATTATTTATCCAGTTTTGATATGTTTCTGTGTTAAGTTCAGTCACTTTTTTCCAAATATTTACAGCTTTGTTGTGTATATCTACATTGATTGCTAAGAGGTTTGCTCTCTTGTGTAGCTGTTCATTATTGATGTGGTCTGTATATTTTATGTTATATATAAATCTGAGGGCTATATTTTGTACTGCTTGTAACCTTTTAATGCACGTTTTACTAAGGGTGTTCAATGGGATGGGTGGGTAGTCCATAATTGATTTAACAAGGGCAATATTGAACCTGATCTACCTACCCAGCACCACGAGCAACGCCATCTAGGGACGAGACACGAGAGTATGACTCTCTTGAACCACTCCGGGGTTTCTCTTCTCCATATCCTGGTTGTTGCGTCACCTCCTCAAAGTCTTTGTCAGCTCCAATTCGAGGAAGAGCACTTAATAAATTTATCCACGTTTTCATTGTGGATTTATGTATATATATATATATATATATATATATATATATATATATATATATATATATATATATATATATATATATATATATATATATATATATATATATATATATATATATATATATATATATATTCGGAAGCATATCACGCATCTTTGTCTGGAATAAATTAAGAGAGAGAGAGAGAGAGAGAGAGAGAGAGAGAATACCAGTGTCATCGCTACTAAGGAGAATTACTTTACCTGTGCAAGCGCCACGTCAATGGTCCACATATTTATGATGCTGTCCAGCACTGCAGTGGTGATACGAGTGCCATTAGGGCTCACAAGATAGGGATTGGATGTGATATGATTTGTCGAGTCCATGTCGAGACGAAACTGTAGTTTGCGGCCCACTGAAGAGTCAACGTTAAAGGTGCTGTAGACAGTCAAGTTGGCGCCTTGGTACTCCATCTCATGGATCTGAACCATAATAACAACATGAGTCTTCCTCCTGCGATGAATATCACACTCACTCACTCAGGCATGTCATCTATTTATTGGTTAATAATAGTTATGTGAGTATTACAACTGTCATGTATTCAAATAGCCTCAGAATATAGCCGCTACCCCCCCCCCCCCCCCTTTACCAGATGTTACAGTACTTGGCGTGAATTCGGGCAGCTTAAATTATAAGCGCAGCACATATGTGGATGAATTGTGCCTTTGATGATAAAAGCACGAAATTTGGCACATATTTAGGGTATGCCTAGTTAAAGAAGTTTAGCCAAAGGGCATCGTAGATTTAACCCGTGAAAGCAATGGCGCCCATAGTCTATTAGGTTAACTCCATTTGATGGCAAAAAAAAAATTCTTACTTCATTCCAGTTACTAACTCAGCCGGCACAGGATCCACCACACTGGCAAAGAGTTGTGTATGGGAGGGCTGGGTGTACCCTTCTTAGTCAGTCCGCATATATTACCTCTATAATTTGTGTGTTCGGTTAATTTGTTTTTATGCCTGTTTCCTTGGCGGTAATCAGATTTGGATCTGAAAAATTGGGCGACTGTTTAGAGATCCCTTCAGGTTCTCTCAACATGATAGCGCTGTAAGCTTAGCCTGTTTATATTGTTTGTAAATTATTTCAGCACGAGACGCTGATAAATGTGTCCGTACCTTGCCATGGATGTTTGTAAAAATATTGATTTGCTTTTTAGAGTAATCGTCCATGTTGTACATAAGTAGAGGAGTTCCTGTAAGAACATCATGGGGTAAACATTTGTCTGTGCCATAAGCAATACAGTAGGGGAATTGGCCTGTGGAACTATTGATCGACCCATTTATCGAAACTGCTACTTGAGGTAACCAGTCCTCCCATGCCATGTGCATGAGTTTCATAATATCTCAAGAATTTCAAGGATTTTATATTGGTTCTTTAAACCAGACCAGTCGCCTGTGGGTGATAAGTTGTGATGTAGCTTTGTTGGATGCTGTATTGCATGAAAATTTGTGTTAAAGTTTATTCTTAAACTCTGATACGCTGTCGGATAAAATAACCTTGGGTGTCGTGAATGGGTCATATCATATTTTCACTAGAGCGTGGGCTACTGCCTCGGCTGATTTTTCCTGCAAAAGAACTGAAATAACAGATCTGTAGAAGTACGTAAATATAACTTTGGTGTTTCTTCGAAAGTTGTAACAAGTCAATTGCTCTTGTGTAGAAATGACGTTACAGTGGAGACCTTAGCTCAACACACGATGAACCTTTAGCAATGAGTTGTTCGATGTCTATATTCATGATATTCCAATTCTAAGGTTTTCTTATTTCCGCTAGGCATTTGTCACGTCTGGGATAGCCTGCATGAGGGACATTGTGGCACAGAGTAAGTACAGCCATTCGTAGTGTGTCAGGTACAGCAATTTGTGTGACAGTATCCTGTGCATTCGGTCTGCAGCGGTGGAGTATGTCTTGTCGTAGTTCAAACTGCCAGAACAGAAGAGGTAACTTAAGTAGATAAGCTTCCTCCCCCGACTCTAGAGCAAAAATGACTGTAGTCCACAAGGAATCAAGTCATGTTCACCCCGTAATTGCGATAGCGTAAACAAAGATACAGACGTAACTGGTCTGGACAAAGCATCCGCGACAACGTTCGCTCGTCATAGAAAGTACTTGAACACGGGGGGCGAATTCTTGAATAGTTAAATACCAGAGTGCGAGTCTGCCTGAAAGGTTTTTCCAAAAGAACAACTCCGCCACAGCTACATGATCCGTATGGACGGTTATGGGATATTAAAAAAATAAATCCAAAGGAAATTTGCAAAAGACCCATAACTTTCGGTGGTGCTTATTGAAGTATCAGAAATACCATAGAGTAACTCAAATAGTTAGAAATGCCAATCAGCATCAGGCGACAGTAATAAAACCTGGAATGTCATAAGTTCTATTCAGAACAGGAACACTCAGCCTTCGGTCCCTCACTCAGCTTTTGTGATAAATGATTCAGTTGTAACGGAACCCTCCCCCATTGTCAACCACTTCAATTAATATTTTATTGATGTTGGCAAAAATCTTGTAGAGAGCATCCCAGATTACCAGGAGGAATTTTGAGCCTACCTCCAAAACAGACAGCAAAATGAGCTACTCTTATCTCCTGTCACAGCAGATGAATTATTTGCCATCATAAAAATGTCCAAACATGCAGCAGCAGGCGAAGACAATATACCAATTAGCACCATTAAGAAAATAGCCCACTTATTACTACCTGTCCTCATACACATTTGTAACTCCTCCTTCACTAGTGGTGTCTTTCCGGATAAACTGAAAACTGCTAAAGTTCACCCAGCAAAAAAAAAAAAATCTGGGGACAAAGGTCTCTTCAAGAATTACCGCCTCTTATCAGTCCTCCCAGCCTTGAGTAGGATACTGGAAAAGCTAGCATGTAATACAGTAGACTAAATTCCTTCTGCAATGCCAATAACATCTTCACAGACTTCCAGTTTGGATTTAGAGCTAGAAGGACGGCTGAGAGTGCTCTGCTATCCTTTACTCATGACATTTTAAATTCTTTGATGACAGTCAGTTCACAGTCGGTGTATTCTTGGACCTCATTAAAGCCTTAGATACTGTCGACCATACCATCCTCCTTTCAAAGCTTGAACATTACGGCGTTAGGAACCTGCCCCACAATTAGTTTACCCCATATCTGTTCAACAGGATGCAGTATGTCTGCTATAATAATTACCAAGCAGACTCTTCACCAATCTTGTATGGCGTCCCCCAAGGTTCCATTCTCGGCCCGGTACTGTTCTTGTTGTACATAAACGACATATTCCACGCCAGCACACTCATAAAATGCAACTTATTTGCAGACGATAGTAATCTTTATGCCAGCAACTCAGACCTCCATTCCTTGATGAGAACTATGAACACTGAATTAACTAAAGTCAGGACTTGGGTAATAGGTAATAAACTGACCTTAAACCCTGAGAAAACCCACTACACGATCTTTCACAGAAGGAAAAACTTACCCCCAGACCAGGACCCTCTGTACCTTGGTAATACAGTCCTCAAACGCGAACAAAATACTAAATTCCTCGGAGTTATTGTTGATGAGAAACTTAACTGGAGAAACCACATACAAGCCATTCACAGTAAAGTCAATAAACAGTGTGGTATCATATATCACACTCGACAGTCACTCACTCTCACAGCAATGAAAGAAATCTATCATGATCTTGTTTACCAACACCTGATACACTGTCACACACTATGGGGGAGCCTCCAGCTCTTCAAAAACATAATCTCTGGTTACTGCACAAAGGAGAGTTGTACGGACAATGACATACTTGAAAAAAAAAAGCAGATCACACAAACGAAAAATTTGCTATAGTGAAAAATTTCAAATCCGAAGATAGTAACACCTAC